>NC_086455.1:166114261-166369261 GCF_028390025.1 Pseudophryne corroboree | reverse complement strand
CAGAGATTTGCAAGGCCTTGCATAATGGTGCCGGGATCCTGGTAACAATGGGAATTTTTTAACAATATGGAGGCTTGTTAGCAAGAGGGTTACAAGCATTGAGGGCAATCAGTACGTCTTGTCACTTTCTTTTTATCTACCATCTCCAACCGCCAAGTAACCGAAATGAAGCACTTTGGAATCGTCAATTTCAGCCACATTTGCATAACAAAGCCCCGAGGAAGAGGCATGATAAATGTGAAGGACCCCTTCTTGGAGAAGGAGCTGTCAACCTCACCCCAAAAGCCTCTCCGACCGAGCGCATTCTCTAGGATTGTAGTCAGCGAAAAAAAATAAAATGAAAGCATTTGAAAAAGTCATTTTCTCGGAGAGGAAAATTCACCCCCTCTGCCGAGAGAGAGAACTGGATGAAATGACATTATGCATATGAAAATGTCCAGAAAGATGTTTGATTTATGTATGCATTAGATGCAAATTCCATTACAGCACGGGCGCTGTTGTGTGATTTGGCACTGAACACATCACTGCCCTGATCAAATCTGATCTCATTAATTCCGACAAGGAGAGAGAGAGAGGGAATTGAGAAGAATTTATGGCCTGGACACTTGAAAGAAGTAAATTGTAATTCTGTTTAAAGCTGTAGAGAACCTTTTAAACACCTTTTATTATAGAAAAAAAAGCACTTACATTTATAACACAGTAAGAACTTCATCTCCTTCCCTTTAGAACTTCTAGATTTATTGAAACTAAATATTCTATGACTTTTTGTTTAGGAAGCGACACGTACAAAAAAAAAAAGAAAAAAATGGGGAACGCTGGATTCCTGCAGTGAAATAGTTACGCCTGATCCCGGCTACTGCACCAAAATAATTAACTACAAATTATTTGTAAATAACACGTCTCAGCTCCTTGCTTCTTTTTTTTCTTCTTTTTTTTACAGATCACTAATTGTTTTTAATTGGAAACTGTTAAAGAGATCTTGATAATTAAGATGCAAATGAAAACAGTAATGCGCAAACTAAAAAAAAAAAAAATCAAAAATTATAATAGTAAAATTAAAATCATATAGCGTTACGCCAATTACCATAACCAATATTTAACCTATAAATTTGGCCCCGATAACTATTTGAATAATCATTCACTAGAAATAATCACTTTTCCATAGAAATATCTAATAAAAAAAAAAATTCCTTTACAAAATCACCCTTCATGGGTCAAATCCCTCCTATTTATATGATATCAAGAATTAAACTCAAATATTGTCTCTATATGTTATTCCGTCATATAACCAGGATCTCTGCCCCGACTCACAGCAACCCTAGAGGCGAAATTCAGTCCACAGCATTGTCTGTTTCATTGTGCAGTTGTCGGAAATGGTAAGATTTGGTGATCTGCGGATAAAAAAAAAAAAAATCAAAACACAGGATGTAACAGTGCAAAACATATATTAGAGGATGAGTGTAGAAATATAGACATTTTTCTTGCATAGAATCTCTACCAGGAACATAATAAATAACATAAAATATAAGGTTATAAACAGTGACCATAGGGTCAGGTATATAATCACAATCATACAATCAATTGAACATTTTAAGGAATGTGCATGCATTTAATAATTGCTAATTGTTCGTGTGATCTCTGCCCTGTAGATATAGAAATGGGATTAGGACTAGTGGTCATTTTTTAGTGTGGGGGAACCTCTACTGGCAACATAAAATGTCATAGGATTGTTACTACTGTACATCTGTTTGCTGTGACTACTGTTATTTGACATTAAGAGGAAGCCTCCTACACTACACAGAGAGAAGGCTGCAGTATCCTAAGTCCAGGATATAAGTATTAAGTATTATGTTGTGCTGCAGAGGGGTTGAACTGCATAAAATGCCCCAGTACTTTACCATGCAAAAAAAAAAAAATGGCGCCCCTTGCCTTGCATCAGGTACAAATTTGCACCCCTTAGCAGGAATTCTCCTAACTCTTAATAAACCAGTAGTGCAGCCACAGAACTTGTAGTTAATTGTTGTCAAGCTGAGCGGTCTATTGTCAGTTTTCTACAGTATGTAAGTATGGTAACTCTCTGATAAGTTCAATAATTGTATATGTCCTGCTAACATAAATGATCATCATTATTATTATTATTATTATTATTATTATTGTTGTTGTTGTTGTTGTTGTTGTTGTTACTATATAAAATCATTTATGTTAATGAGACAAATACATTTTCTGAACTGTTACATCTTGTCAAAAACAGCGAGCCCATGGAAAAGTGTTTTGGGGCTTTTTTTAAACCACTGCGACACGCTATAAGAAGTACCTTGGCAATTACAGTTTTTCCTAGTTTTAGTTATTCAGTATGTTATTAGCAGAGATGTGCACCGGACATTTTTCGGGTTTTGTGTTTTGGTTTTGGATTCGGTTCCGCAGCCGAGTTTTGGATTCGGACGTGCTTTGGCAAAACCTCCCTGAATTTTTTTTGTCGGATTCGGGTGTGTTTTGGATTTGGGTGTTTTTTTTTTCAAAAACCTCTCAAAAATAGCTTAAATCATAGAATGTGGGGATAGTTTTGATCCTATAGTATTATTAACCTCAATAACCACAATTTCCACTAATTTCCAGTCTATTCTGAACACCTCACACCTCACAATACTATTTTTAGTCCTAAAATTTGCACCGAGGTCGCTGGATGACTGAGCAAAGCGACCCAAGAGGGCGGCACAAACACCTGGCCCATCTAGGAGTGGCACTGCAGTGTCAGACAGGATGGCACTTCAAAAAATAGTCCCCAAACAGCACATTATGCAAAGAAAAGAGAAAAAGAGGTGCACTGCGGTCGCTGGACGGCTAAGCTAAGCGACACAAACACCTCAATATCACAGGAATTATTCATTCGAATCAATGGTATTATTGGTCCAAATCACTGGAAGAAAATGACAAAATCACTGGAATTATTCGTTCTAATCAATGGTATTATTGGTCCAAATCACTGGAAGAAAATTACAAAATCACTGGAATTATTCGTTCTAATCAATGGTATTATTGGTCCAAATCACTGGAATTATTCGTTCTAATCAATGGTGTTATTGGTCCAAATCACTGGAAAAAAATTACAAAATCACTGGAATTATTTGTTCTAATCAATGGTATTATTGGTCCAAATCACTGGAAGAAAATGGAATGGATGGATACTTGCAGTGACACAGAGCTGCAAGATACAGCAATGACCTACTGTACACAACTATTTACTGTTGGGTCACCAAAATGATGCACTGTAATACTATATATATACTGCTCATAAAAATGCTGCACAGATATGGAATGGATACTTGCAGTGACACAGAGCTGCAAGATACAGCAATGGCCTACTGTACAACTATATACTGTTAGTCACCAAAATGCTGCACTGTAATACTATATATATAGTGCTTATAAAAATGCTGCACAGATATGGAATGGATACTTGCAGTGACACAGAGCTGCAAGATACAGCAATGGCCTACTGTACTGTACTACTATAATTATTATACAGATGACAGATATAAAGTTACATTGTGGGGGAATTCAGTATACGTTCTGTCACCAGGTACCAGTGAATGGCCACATCATGTATATAGGAGACAGTTATAAAGTTACATTGTGGGGGAATCCAGTATACGTTCTGTCACCAGGTACCAGTGAATGACCACATCATGTATATAGGTGACAGATATAACGTTACATTGTGAGGGAATCCAGTATACGTTCTGTCACCAGGTACCAGTGAATGACCACATCATGTATATAGGTGACAGATATAAAGTTACATTGTGAGGGAATCCAGTATACGTTCTGTCACCAGGAACCAGTGAATGACCACATCATGTATATAGGTGACAGATATAAAGTTACATTGTGGGGGAATCCAGTATACGTTCTGTCACCAGGTACCAGTGAATGACCACATCATGTATATAGGTGACAGATATAAAGTTACATTGTGAGGGAATCCAGTATACGTTCTGTCACCAGGTACCAGTGAATGACCACATCATGTATATATATAGGTGACAGATATAACGTTACATTGTGGGGGAATCCAGTATACGTTCTGTCACCAGGTACCAGTGAATGACCACATCATGTATATAGGTGACAGATATAAAGTTACATTGTGGGGGAATCCAGTATACGTTCTGTCACCAGGTACCAGTGAATGACCACATCATGTATATAGGTGACAGATATAAAGTTACATTGTGGGGGAATCCAGTATACGTTCTGTCACCAGGTACCAGTGAATGACCACATCATGTATATAGGTGACAGATATAAAGTTACATTATGGGGGAATTCAGTATATGTTCTGTCACCAGGTACCAGTGAATGGCCACATCATGTATATAGGTGACAGATATAAAGTTACATTGTGGGGGAATCCAGTATATGTTCTGTCACCAGGTACCAGTGAATGACCACATCATGTATATAGGTGACAGATATAAAGTTACATTGTGGGGGAATCCAGTATACGTTCTGTCACCAGGTACCAGTGAATGGCCACATCATGTATATAGGTGACAGATATAAAGTTACATTGTGGGGGAATCCAGTATACGTTCTGTCACCAGGTACCAGTGAATGACCACATCATGTATATAGGTGACAGTTATAAAGTTACATTGTGAGGGAATCCAGTATACGTTCTGTCACCAGGTACCAGTGAATGAGCACATCATGTATATAGGTGACAGATATAAAGTTACATTTTGGGGGAATCCAGTATACGTTCTGTCACCAGGTACCAGTGAATGAGCACATCATGTATATAGGTGACAGATATAAAGTTACATTGTGGGGGAATCCAGTATACGTTCTGTCACCAGGTACCAGTGAATGACCACATCATGTATATAGGTGACAGATATAAAGTTGCATTGTGAGGGAATCCAGTATACGTTCTGTCACCAGGTACCAGTGAATGACAACATCATGTATATAGGTGACAGAAATAAAGTTACATTGTGGGGGAATCCAGTATACGTTCTGTCACCAGGTACCAGTGAATGACCACATCATGTATATAGGTGACAGATATAATGTTACATTGTGAGGGAATCCAGTATACGTTCTGTCACCAGGAACCAGTGAATGACCACATCATGTATATAGGTGACAGATATAAAGTTACATTGTGGGGGAATCCAGTATACGTTCTGTCACCAGGTACCAGTTAATGACCACATCATGTATATAGGTGACAGATATAATGTTACATTGTGAGGGAATCCCGTATACGTTCTGTCACCAGGTACCAGTGAATAACCACAATATGTATATAGATGACAGATATAAAGTTACATTGTGAGGGAATCCAGTATACGTTCTGTCACCAGGTACCAGTGAATGACCACATCATGTATATAGGTGACAGATATAAAGTTACATCATGGGGGAATCCAGTATACGTTCTGTCACCAGGTACCAGTGAATGACCACATCATGTATATACTGGTGACAGATATAAAGTTACATTGTGTGGGAATCCAGTATACGTTCTGTCACCAGGTTCCAGTGAATGACCACATCATGTATATAGATGACAGATATAAAGTTACATTGTGAGGGAATCCAGTATACGTTCTGTCACCAGGTACCAGTGAATGACCACATCATGTATATAGATGACAGATATAAAGTTACATTGTGAGGGAATCCAGTATACGTTCTGTCACCAGGTTCCAGTGAATGACCACATCATGTATATAGATGACAGATATAAAGTTACATTGTGAGGGAATCCAGTATACGTTCTGTCACCAGGTTCCAGTGAATGACCACATCATGTATATAGATGACAGATATAAAGTTACATTGTGAGGGAATCCAGTATACGTTCTGTCACCAGGTACCAGTGAATGACCACATCATGTATATAGGTGACAGATATAAAGTTACATTGTGAGGGAATCCAGTATACGTTCTGTCACCAGGTACCAGTGAATGGCCACATCATGTATATACTAGGTGACAGATATAAAGTTACATTGTGGGGGAATCCAGAATACGTTCTGTCACCAGGTACCAGTGAATGACCACATCATGTATATAGGTGACAGATATAAAGTTACATTGTGAGGGAATCCAGTATACGTTCTGTCACCAGGTACCAGTGAATGGCCACATCATGTATATAGGTGACAGATATAAAGTTACATTGTGGGGGAATCCAGTATACGTTCTGTCACCAGGTACCAGTGAATGACCACATCATGTATATAGGTGACAGATATAAAGTTACATTGTGGGGGAATCCAGTATACGTTCTGTCACCAGGTACCAGTGAATGGCCACATCATGTATATACTTATACTGGTGGTCCCCAGTCCCCACAATGCAGCACACTGATCAGATATTTGCAGCACACTGAGCACAGATATGGAGCGTTTTCAGGCAGAGAACGTAGATATTTTCAGCACACTGAGCACAGAATATTTTCAGCACACTGAGCACAGATATTTGCAGCACACTGAGCACAGATTACCGAGCTTTTCAGGGAGAGAACGCTGCACGTCCTCTCCGTTCAATCTCCAATGCACGAGTGAAAATGGCAGCGACGCGCGGCTCCTTATATAGAATACGAATCTCGTGAGAATCCGACAGTGGGATGATGACGTTCGGGCGCGTTCTGGTTAACCGAGCAAGGCGGGAAGATTCGAGTCTGCCTCGGAACCGTGTAAAATGGGTGAAGTTCAGGGGCGTTCGGATCCCGAGGAACCGAACCCGCTCATCTCTAGTTATTAGTGATTTATAATTCTGCAGCATTCGGACAAAGGTGTTGATGTACTGTATCATGCAGTGAAAAGAGTTGAAAGTGGACATGTGGAGTAGTTGCCCATTGCATCTAACCAGGATCTATCTATCAAAAAATAGAATGTATAGGATAAATGCAAATTCAAAGCTGATTGGTTGCTATGGGCAACTCCTTTACTGGTCCACGTTTCCACTCTTTTCACTGCTGATACATCAACCCCACAATGTGGTATGCAGAAAGGTTTTGCATGTCCCTTTGAGCTTTGTCTGCATTGTGACATCCTCCCCAACTTTTTTCCCCCTCCTTAATCACATGACATGCTGAGAGTCTGATTTTCTGTGACTGGCAGCTATACTTGTTTGCCTTCCGGAGAGGTAATAAAAAGGAGATAATGATTTGTAGGAGGATAGATTAGTAACATCACATGACTTTCAAATGCACTTTATTAAAGAACATAACTTCAAAGCTTGGTGACTCCAAATGTTCCTCAGTTTCAGCCAATCAGATGTCAAAAAAATATAATAAAAATCAACAAAAAATTACACAATTATCTATTAGAGGCAAATAAAGTCTGAAATAGGAATGACTGAACCTTTAATACTGTAATGTATATTACTCCAAAGAGATAATAAAGAAAACATTTTCCATCAAAACTCATATTGGCCATAACATGTACACTATCCTGAAAGCATCGGGATCAATAATCTTCAAAATCCATCGGTGCCCTATTCATTGAAAGGATACGTACGTATGTGTCTTTTTTTTTTATCTCCGAGTGCCGCACCATCAGAGGACATTAGTTTAGGATTAGTGAGGGCACAAGAGTAAGTTTTCATGGCTAATTGAGTGCCGGATCATATGAGTATTTTATATATATATTTTGTATCTATTTTGTATATATATATATATATAGCAGTCAGGACAGAAAGTAGTAAAGACAACAAGCAGATTAGCAGGATGGCTGAATTACTTTAACACCACAGCTATGATCCTAGTTAAGAAATTGGGTACATTTGCTCATAGTCTAGATATAGGCCCTGCACACTGGGTGCTGTCAGCGATTTTGTCGACCAACGATATTATCGATGGTCGATATTTCAGCCTACGATTTTTCCCTACACACTGGACGACATTGATGGTCAATTTGGACGATATGAGAGTACATCCATCTATATCGTCCAAATTGACTTGCATGTATAAACGAGAATAGATCAACAATGGACAATCACAGGGCTGCGCATCGTTCATTATTGCTTCATGCACACTGACCGATACGATCGATTTGTCGTTCATTTTTTAACAATATCGTTCATGTCGATCATCGTTATTGGCAAGTGTGTAGGGCCCTTAATTAAGTAAGGTACATGTTAAGCCTTCAATTAAGGCCAGATGTACTAAGCCTTAAAAAGTATTAAAATGGACAGATATAAAGTACCAACCAATCAGCTCCTAGCTGTCATTTTTCAAACACAGCCTGTAACATGGCAGTTAGGAGCTGATTGGCTGGTACCTTATATCTGTCCATTTTATCATTTTTTAAGGCTTAGTACATCTCCCCCTAAAAATAAATGAGGGACTAAGGACTCTTGTATAGGCAAGTTCTAGTTCTGAAGAGGTCCTGGCCTTTATTTTTTGGCATCTCTAAAATTTATAGTACAGTTGGTGTCTATAGCATGTTCTTAATTGCCCCGTAAGGTCTAAAGCTTTCAAAAACATCTTTAATTAAAATAATGACTATTCCCTAAAGGGTTTTCTGTTTTTCAAACTATTTTCCCGACTACCCATTACTGAGGTACAGCTACCTCTAGGTAGCAGGGACAGCTGTCAGACAATGGAGGGACTACCTTCCAACTATTAAGATGGAATCACTGGGTTTAAAAGACCTACTAGGATATTCAATTTGGCCCGAAGAGACATCGGGAGTAAAAAACCCCGATGTTTCTTTTGGTGCTGCAGTTGGGCTATTTGATTAGCTCGGCTGATAAAACGTACTGTTTCACCCGTAAACACACAGTTTCAGTGAAACCTCTGTGTTTTCTGATGAAATATCCCAGTTTTCGGGTGAAAACAGAGCTGTTATCAGGGATTTTGCTTCGCCTGCCAGAGGCAGGTGAAACAAAATCCCCGATAACTCGCGGCACGCGTCGGCTTACCGGGGCTAATTAGATAGCCCCCGGCGGCGAGACTTATCACCCAACTTGCTGTCGGGGTAATTGAATATAGGTGCTAGTGTGAAACATAATTTGTGTGGAGTTTGTATGTTCTCTGTGTGCTTGTGTGGGCTTCCTCCGGGTACTCCGGTTTCATCACACAATCTAAAAATATACTGGTAGGTTAATTGGCTACTGACAAAAATTAACTCTGGCGTTTGTGTGTAAATGGGCAGACTAGATGGGCCAAATTGTTCTTATCTTCCGTCAAATTCTATATTTCCATGTCAACATAAATACACTTTTGTTCGTTTTGGTGGAACCTACACACTATTGCCCTCATTCCGAGTTGATCGCTTGCTAGCTACTTTTTGCAGCCATGCAAACGCATAGTCTCCACCCACGGGGGAGTGTATTTTCGCTTTGCAACTGTGCGATCGCATGTGCAGCTGAGCGGGACGAAAACATTTTTTGCAGTTTCAGAGTAGGTCTGAACTTACTCAGCCCTTGCGATCACTTCAGCCTGTCCGGTCCCGAAATTGACGTCAGACGCCCGCCCTGCAAACGCCTGAAAACGCCTGCGTTTTCCCTACCACTCCCAGAAAACGGTCAGTTGACACCCATAAACGCCCTCTTCCTGTCAATCTCCTTGTGATCACCCGTGCGAATGGATTAGTCGCTAGAAGCATTGCCCAGCAACGCTGCTGTTTGTACCCGTACGACGCGCGTGTGCATTGCGGTGCATACGCATGCGCAGTAGTAACCTGATCACTGCGCTGCGAAAATCGGCAGCGTGCGATCAACTCGGAATGACCCCCTATATCACTTTATAATATTGTTTGTTCCATGGCTCAGATATGAATGTATTAAAAATAGTTGCTCTTTAAACAAATATTTAAAAACATTTAAAAATATATTCAGGTACCGTAGTTCGTGTTAATGTAAATTGGGGAAAACTTTCATTACAGGTAAATTGTGCTTGCAAATAATAAAGGTCCACACTTTTAATGGTAGGAACAGAGCAATATGAATATTTTGACAGACGCAGCTGTGTTTGATTCTGGTAATTACACTATTGGTTAATTTGCTGATTGGCTCTTTGAAACCAGTATTTTTATTGCTTATTGGATAACTGGAACCAATTCTCAGATTTGCTCATACGGTAAGGCAGAGAACTCTACCCAATACAGTATATAATGCTGTGCAGTTACAGTATATTAGTGCATTTCTTTAACATCAATGTGTTTGCTAAATGCATGTTGAATGAAAGGGAATACAAGTCAACAAAGATGTGTCACTACTGAAGGCAGAAAGCCTCAGTGACCACTTGTTTGTAAAATTAATAAAATGGAATAAAGGCATATACTCCCACTGTGCAGGCAATTCAAGCTAGTGGCTCAGTCTCTTATTAAGGTCATCTCGTTTCTTCATTACTGGTCTGGCTAATGTGATTGAATTGGAACAATACCTTTGAACTCCATACCGCCGATCTGCATACTAATTGACTGCTGCGTCCTTGGCTTTGACCTTCATGGTTTCTCCACTGCTCGGGGATTCTCTGACCAATTTCTAATCAAACGTTATCATCAAAAAAACAAAGGAGAGTGTTCTCTTCTATCCCTCCTTCAGAACCTGCGTGCTGTCACATGTAAAAGCTATTTTTCGTCCCACTTGCCATTACTGAATTAAAATTCAAGCCCACTAATGGCTCAATCGCCTTCTTAAGGTGGCGTGCACTAAAATTCTCCCAGACTTTGTTAACGCCACCATAAACGTTTACTAACAGTCATGTCAGCAATTTGGGGGCAGATTTATCAAAGCTTGTAGAGAGATAAAGTGGGGAGAGATAACGTACTAACCAATCACATCTTAAACGTCACTTTACAGGCTATGTGGGGGGGATGTAATGAGCCTTGGGGGTATATTCAATTAAAGTCGGATCCATTCTGATATGCATTTGTCGGAATGGATGCGACAAGCCCTATTAAACAAACGACCAAATCCGACTGTTGGATTTGACTGTTCCTGGTGTCCTGTCCTGCTGCTGCTATCAGTGGCAGTAGGGAGCGTGGTCAGTGGCAGCGGGGAACGCTGTCTGTGGCACAAGGGAGCGTTGCCGGCGTGGCACCCTCCCGTGCCCTGCTGCCTCTATAGCCCGCCGTCCTGCTCCCTCATCTCATCTCCTCTATCCGACTTTTTTTAAAGTCAGATTGAGATTGTCGGAAACAGGAAGCGTTTCCGACAGAAGCGCGCGGATAGGCGGATATTTTGCTGATCCGATCCATGTGCATTTGCATCCATGTGCATTTGTATCCATGTGCATTCCGACTTGTCGGAAAACTGAGGGGGTGGGGGGGGGGATTGAATAGGTCGGAACCCCTTCTGACCGTAAAGAGTCAAAACCTGCCGTCTTACTGGCAAGATGGCAGTTTCGACTGTAATTGAATATACCCCTTAGAGAGGGAGAGAGATAAGGTAGCAGCCAATCAGCTCCTCACTGCCATGGTACAGGCTGCGTTTGAAAAATGTCAGGAGTTGAATGTAGTTTATTTCTCTCCGCTGTATTCCTACCCAAGCTTTGATAAATCTCTCCCTTAGTTCGGCGTTCCGATGTTCAGTACATGTTTTGGAGATTAATTTTTACAGTGTCTTTGTCCATTTGTAGGTGATGTGATTGGCTATATTCTTTAACATTTAACCGGCCGTGTGTGACACATCCCAGACAGCTGACGAGAGAGGGATTGACGTGTCTTGGAAGGTGTCACAAATATGGACACTGTTACCATCTGGATGATGGTGATCGACTATGACTAAATCAAACTTAACGAACTCTGAGGCCACTTCACACCCTTATCCCACTCACACCCCGGGGATGTCATTTATGTCCTCACAGACAGCACAGATAGAGTCACATAGCTGTACATTTCTATCCAATGCTGGACACAGCTGCTGGTTCCTTCAAACCAGCTGGAGACCTCTCCTGGCCAGGTCAAGGCAGTGCACACACGGCTGCTTTCAAAGAAATCCCCAGCGATTCCAGCATCAAGGGCTCCCATGCAGAAGGAGGCCATATGGTCTGCACAGACCTCGGATGGGTTGTTAGATCATGTTGTATATTCAAGAATAAGGACTTGGCTTTGTTTGTCCGTTGTGACAATCTCCCTGTGGCTAAATACTGTATGTATGAAATATTGCTGTAAATCGCCTACTCTGACCTGTGGATATTGTCAGTATTAGTTTCTTAACCTGTATGCTGATAAGAAAAACCTATATATATATTATTATTATTATTATTATTATTATTATTATTGTTATTATTTTTTATTATTATTATTATTATTATTATTTATTTATTTACATACAACATGATTTTTAGGTTTAGTGATATTGTTGCTGTTTTGGAGTTTTTTGTTTTTTTTTGTGTGTTTGTTGTTTATACCCCTTTCACACTGCACAAATAACCCGGTATCGACCCTCATATTGCCAGGTCGACATGAGTCAGCGTGCGGTGTAAAAGCGCCATAGCCGAAATCCCGGGTCGCCTGACCCGGCATTTCAACCCGGGAATAAAGCAGTGTTATACCCTAGTTGAATACCGGGTCAATGGCAGCGTAAACGAGCTCGACCTGGGTCCCGTTCACTACAACAGGGAGAAGCAGCGCCTCTGCTCATCTCTCAGTGGCGCCTCTGCCCCCGCTGCCGGCCCCCGCCCTCCGCCGCAATGGCAACCTGCCCGGCATATTGCTGTGTCAGAGAAGCCAGCAGCAGCGTCCAATGCCGGATCCCACCCGGGAAGGACCCGTTTCCAATTCCTGGGTGGAATCCGGCATTGGCAATGTGAAAGAGGTAATACAAATTACACTTGAAAGACGTATTTTATGATGTGCCAATTATGGCAAAAACAACAATGCTTTGGCAGTACGAGCAGTAAAAAGATGGTAGAGCATAGATGCATCTGCATGGTAGGCAAAAACAAGTGGATGAAGTATGGATCTCAGTAACGTCACTGGTTCCTAGTGACTGGATAGGCTGCACTCTCAGTGATGTCACTGGTTCCTAGTGACTGGATAGGCTGCATTCTCAGTGATGTCACTGGTTCCTAGTGAATGGATAGGCTGCACTCTCAGTAACGTCACTGGTTCCTAGTGAATGGATAGGCTGCACTCTCAGTAACGTCACTGGTTTCTAGTGACTGGATAGGCTGCATTCTCAGTGATGTCACTGGTTCCTAGTGACTAGATAGGCTGCATTTTCAGTGATGTCACTGGTTCCTAGTGACTGTATAGGCTGCCTTCTCAGTGATGTCACTGGTTTCTAGTGAATGGATAGGCTGCACTCTCAGTGATGTCACTGGCTCCAAGTGACTGGATAGGCTGTATTCTCAGTGATGTCACTGGTTCCTAGTGACTGGATAGGCTGCATTCTCAGTGACATCACTGATTCCTAGTGAATGGATAGACTGCATTCTCAGTGACATCACTGGTTCCTAGTGAATGGATAGGCTGCATTCTCAGTGACGTCACTGGTTCCTAGTGAATGGATAGACTGCATTCTCAGTGACGTCACTGGTTCCTAGTGACTGGATAGGCTGCACTCTCAGTGACATCACTGGTTCCTAGTGACTGGATAGGCTGCACTTTCAGTGACATCACTGGTTCATAGTGAATGGATAGACTGCATTCTAAGTGACGTCGCTGGTTCATAGTGACTGGACAGGCTGCATTCTCAGTAACGTCACTGGTTTCTAGTGACTGGATAGGCTGCATTCTCAGTGACATCACTGGTTCCTAGTGAATGGATAGGCTGCATTCTCAGTAACGTCACTGGTTTCTAGTGACTGGACAGGCTGCATTCTCAGTGACATCACTGGTTTCTAGTGACTGGATAGGCTGCATTCTCAGTGAGGCCACTGGTTCCTAGTGAATGAATAGGCTGCATTATCAGTGACGTCACTGGTTCCTAGTGAATAGATAGGCTGCATTCTCAGTGATGTCACTGGTTCCTAGTGAATAGATAGACTGTACTCTCAGTGATGTCACTGGTTCCTTGTGACTGGATAGGCTACAATCTCAGTGATGTCACTGGTTCCTAGTGACTGGATAGGCTGCAATCTCAGTGATGTCACTGGTTCCTCATGAATGAATAGGCTGCACTCTCAGTGATGTCACTTGTTCCTAGTAACTGGATAGGCTGCATTCTCAGTGATGTCACTGGCTCCTCGTGAATGGATATGTGCATTCTCAGTGATGTCACTGGTTCCCAGTAAATGGAAATGTGCACTCTCAGTGATGTCACTGGTTCCCAGTAAATGGATATGTGCACTCTCAGTGATGTCACTGGTTCCCAGTAAATGGATATGTGCATTCTCAGTGATGTCACTGGTTCCCAGTAAATGGATATGTGCATTCTCAGTGATGTCACTGGTTCCGAGTAAATGGATATGGAGGCTGGATTTTCATTCATGTCACTGGTTCCTAGGTAATTGATAGGCTGCAGATACTGTACTGTATATTGGCCACAAAGTGATCACTTCCACTATGCGCAGCTTTCAGGTCCACTTGAATATACAGATGGTGACACAACAACTCCATTGGAAAGAGTGTTTCTTGTATATTGTACGGCTGTGCTCATAAAACCGGTGACAGAAGAGATCTGATAAGCCATGCATTTCTACAAGACAATATCAAACTAGGTTTACCTACTATATATTCATCACAAACTGGCAGGAATTTTAATCACAGGAAAAGAGTCAGAAGGAAACTGCGCATAATGTTATGTTGTTTGCAAAACACTAGACTCAACATTCATTTTGGCAACATTAAAATGCAATTTTTAAATTTCAGATATTGCAGATCACAAGATACATTGCTGCAGAGGTGCATAAAAAATTGGAAATAGATTTAACCGTTCCACGCTGTTATACACAGTACAGACGTGAAAAGAGGGATGCGAGGACATCGGGATTTTTAGACAAATTCCGTGGTTTCCCTCTGTTCCGTGGTTTCCCTCTGCCTGAGGCGGGTCACACCTGGGAGCCTGACACAGGTCGCTCGGTATTTTCCCCTGGTACCTTTCAGATCGCACCTGAACACGGGTTATGCGCGCTCATGTGCCAATAACCCGTGTTCGTAGGTGGCGGTCTTAAAAGGGTATTCGTTCATCAGAACTCGGCTTGACCTTGGCTGATTAAAATCAGTGCAGGTTTTAGACGTCTCTTACTGTTGCTTTAAAAAGCGGTCATGGGTTACGCGACTGTTTTAGCATGAAAATGTGAGCTATTTTGCCCAAAAAGTGCATCGGTCAGGTAAGACAGCCAGTAAGATGCCTATTTCATTAATGTTCTAGATGAATCAAAGTTTCGTGCAGGTTGACTTCTGTGGGTTACAGAAACATTGGACCTTAGGGGTCTATTCATGTAAATACTGAAATGGCTTCTGGTAATTAATGGGTCTATTCATCATGAAGCAGTGAAAAGTGTGTAAAAGGGAACCAGTGGAGAAGTTCCAATCAGCTGCTACGTATTATTTTATAAAATACATTTTATAAATGTTACCTCAACACTGATTGGTTGCCATTGGCAACTTCTAAACTGGCTCACTTATCCACACTTTTCACTGCTTCATAAATAAACCCCTAAGACTATATATTGCATCATATCAATGTGATATATAGTGGTGTCAAGGGCGTAGCTACCATAGGTGCAGGAAGTGCAGCTGCTATGGGGCCCAGAGCTGAGAGGGGCCACCTTCCCTGTCACAGTTACATGTGTTATATACAGGGGTGTAGATACCATAGGTGCAGGGAGTGCAGCTGCTATGGGGCCCAGAGCTGAGAGGGCCACCTTCCCTGTCACAGTTACATGTGTTATATACAGGGTGTAGCTACCATAGGTGCAGGGAGTGCAGCTGCTATGGGCCCAGAGCTGAGAGGGGCCACCTTCCCTGTCACAGTTACATGTGTTATATACAGGGGTGTATCTACCATAGGTACAGAGAGTGCAGCTGCTATGGGGCCAGAGCTGAGAGGGGCCACCTTCCCTGTCACAGTTACATGTGTTATATACAAGGTGTAGCTATCATAGGTGCAGGGAGTGCAGCTGCTATGGAGCCCAGAGCTGAGAGGGCCCACCTTCCCTGTCACAGTTACATGTGTTATATACAGGGTGTAGCTACCATAGGTGCAGGGAGTGCAGCTGCTATGGGCCCAGAGCTGAGAGGGGCCACCTTCCCTGTCACAGTTACATGTGTTATATACAGGGGTGTAGATACCATAGGTGCAGGGTGTGCAGCGGCTATGGGGCCCAGAGCTGAGAGGGGCCACCTTCCCTGTCACAGTTACATGTGTTATTATACAGGGGTGTAGATACCATAGGTGCAGGGAGTGCAGCTGCTATGGAGCCCAGAGCTGAGAGGGGCCACCTTCCCTGTCACAGTTACATGTGTTATATACAGGGGTGTAGCTACCATAGGTGCAGGGAGTGCAGCTGCTATGGGCCCCAGAGCTGAGAGGGGCCACCTTCCCTGTCACAGTTACATGTGTTATATACAAGGTGTAGCTACCATAGGTGCAGGGAGTGCAGCTGCTATGGGGCCCAGAGCTGAGAAGGGCCACCTTCCCTGTCACAGTTACATGTGTTATATACAGGGTGTAGCTGCCATAGGTGCAGGGAGTGCAGCTGCTATGGGGCCCAGAGCTGAGAGGGGCCACCTTCCCTGTCACAGTTGTATGTTTTATATACATTTTTCACCATTGGGTGATACATATAGGGGGCCTTAAAAACGTTTGCCTTGTGGCCTGCAATATATCTAGGTATGACCCTGGAACTGTTCATTGTAATGTGGTATAAAATAAACTGGAGGGAATTATAATGTTGCTTAATATGAAGTGGAGGCACTATAATGTGGCACAGTATGAAGTGGAGGCACTATAATGTAGCACAGTATGAAGTGGAGGCATTAATAGGTGACATAATATGATCTGGAGAAACTGTATGCCGTAATGTGAATAAAGGTTACTGTGTTGCATAATGTGTACTGGCAGCCCTACAATGTGACATAATGTGAATCAGGGCACTATTATAGGGCATAAAATTAAAAACTGTTGCGCTGAAGTGTCTCTCTAGAAGAATTGGGACAGCGGCCCCTTCAAACGGTTGCTATGGGGGCCCAAAAAGCTCTGGCTACGCCCCTGAGTGGTGTTAAAGAGTTATTTAGTAAAACTTACCAGTACAGTGACTTGCTCTGGGATCCTGGGAATCAGCACAATGACTGACATATCGGGAGTCTGATATGTAGTCTTCTTACTGCACATGCGCAGACAGTACCACAGTCGAAACAGTGGCAGCAGCAGCGGCAGAGGGGTGGTAGTAGCGTCTGTCAGCATACTGTTACATGGTATATGCCAGGTAACCTCATTAATAGTGGCAGCGTTGCTGAGGGCAGAGCGAACGGGTAGTGGAGCAAACAGGCTATTAGCAAAATTAAGGTGACTTTCCACATGCATATGTTGGGTCACTTCACTAATACACAGTATATAGAGTAATAGTTGGAGCAGCACTATGGGCAGAGCGGAGTGAAGTGAAGTGACCCAACATATGCCGGATAACCAAAGTGCCGGGTGCTGCACTGTAACATTATGTGCACCACCCGACTCCTGTCACCCTATAGAAACCGGCACTGCAGAAACAGCAGTCTCCGGGGGCAGCCTGCATCTCCCGGACCCCGTAATGATGAAATCCGTGGTCGGGGCGGTTAGCCATGTCCCTCTGTGAAGCCATGCCCCGTCCCATGAAGCCACGCCCTTTTGTGGCCACCGCACTGGGTGTCTAGAAGGTGAGTGACGCTTCTGCTTGGGAGTCAATGTACTAAGCCTTGGAGAGAGATTAAGTGAAAGGAGATACATTACCAGCCAATCAGCTCCCAACTGTCATGTTACAGGTTGTGTTTGAAAAATTACAGTTAGGAGCTAATTGGTTGATACTTTATCTCACTCCACTTTAGTTCTCTCCAGGGCTTAGTTCATAGACCCATTGATTATTCAAAGTTTGTTTGTGTTGCTTTTTTCCCCGCCAGTATAATTAATTCAATGTGCTTGAGATGACTTTTATGTTTTTTTGCGGCTCTGTCATCACTATTGGATAAAATAAAGTCCTTTCAATTCTCTTTCCTCTATTTCAAACATGGGGTTGATGTATCAAGCAGACAAAACAATGGAGAAGTGGGACAGTAGAGAAGTTGTCCATAGCACCTATCGTATATAGAATGCACTTGATAAATGCTATCTCAAAGCTGGTCTTATGAGCAGCTTCTGCACTGGTCCACTTCTTCACTTCTTTCACTGCTTGATACATCAACCCTTTACAATATGGAATATTTCTGTTGTATCCCCTCTGTCCCTTCTCCCCTCTAAGCTGGACATCTTCAGCTCTTGAATTCTCTCCTGATTTTGATACACAGCCCAGCCAATATCATCCAGCCCATTGGACAATGAAACAGCAGTGTTGGCAATGCAATGCTACCACTGGGAGAACCTAGAGAGTCATCATGGGTGTCAGAGTGAAGGGAACATCTTAAACAAAGGACAGTAGACTTAATGTCAGTGGTTTTATTTTCACTCTTCTTCGCCCTCACAGCCAAAGAGCCAGATCATGCATTAGGCATCATAAACTTTCTTCATGGCGCTCAGTGGGTGCAGAGAGGCCTTCTGGTTATTCTAACTCATAATTCCATTTTTTTTCTTTCTTTAAACTAAAACTGGTGTATGAGATCCAAGTCCGCATCTTGCCTAGTACCCATGTGATCTTTATCAGACTCCGGGTGGCCACTGTGATGGAACGGCAGCAGGTGGCCGATTCTTATGTACAAAGTTGCCGGCTGTTGCTTTGCCATAGGTTTTAAAGGTCTGGCAATGCCACTCTGGAACTCAGAAGTACACATACATGCCTGCCTTTCCAGAATGTCTGGGAGACTCCTAAAATTCAGTGAAATCTCCTGAAACCAGGGAAGAGTTGACCACCCTCCTGGATCTCACCTACTGTATATCCCTAGTGAAGTCAGATGAGAACCTGATAACACGGCTTGGGGTAAATGGCATCAATATAACCCACCCTATTCTGTGTAATGTAGAGACTTGCAGCATTTTGCAATAGACCCTTAGGACGCCAAATATATCTCCACACCCCTCCCCCATATCTGCTTCCTAGACCTTTCCTCCCAACATTTCCCAGACCAGCAAATGACAGGTAAGTATAGTGATGTCACTCATTTTATATTGTGAGATGCCCACGCAAACATCTGCGTAAATACAGCGTTGTCTGCATTCAACATACTACTATAACTGAGATTTTTTTTAAATTAACACCAGTATTTTTTAAATCAGACTAAAAAAAAAAGGTACGTTGATATAGAGTTAGTGCACCCCATATGTGTTTGTGAGGTTACATTGCATTTACATTAATGACTGTCATCCTGCGATTTTATTGTGATCTATGAATTAATTTTATTCAATGTGTATACTAGAGCATAACAGCTGACATTTCTCCAACTCTAATAAATATAATACAATTATAATAATAATAATAATAATAATTATTATTATTATTATTATTATTATTATTATTATTATTATAGTAGTAGTAGTAGTAGTAGTAGTATTAATAATAATAATAATAATAATAACAATAATAATAATTATTATTATTATTATTCCTAGGTATGTTACTTACAGTTGTATTCTATTTATTACACAGTTTGACACCTGGTAGATAAAAGACAAAATATAATAATAATAATAATAATAATAATAATAATAATAATATTTTAATTTCTTCTAAATAATAGCATTTTATTATACTTGATAACAAATAATATAAATAAGGAAATTTATTATCATACGTATATTATTTATTTATTATTGTGTTTTTTAATTTTTCCATAGACTGTAAATTGTGACTATAAATTCCGTAGCATTAACCTCCAACCTCCATCTACATTGTAGAGGATCGTTAAGTAAAACGTCAATAAACTGTCAGAATTTAAGTCGTCATATGTTCCTGCTCAGAGGTTGACTGATTTATTGCTTCCATATGAATAGATTTAAGACATCTACAATTTGAAAACCTATGTAAATTAGCCTCTCACATCATAGTAGCGTTGTCTAATGTATGGGCCTAAATCCATCAATTTTTTGGTGGGGGGACGGTCTCACGTTGGAAGGTTCACATACCATACTAGGGATACCATCAGATAG
Source organism: Pseudophryne corroboree (assembly GCF_028390025.1). Classification (NCBI taxonomy): domain Eukaryota; kingdom Metazoa; phylum Chordata; class Amphibia; order Anura; family Myobatrachidae; genus Pseudophryne; species Pseudophryne corroboree. The sequence goes on along the minus strand of NC_086455.1, from coordinate 166,349,077 downwards.
TACTTGTATCTACAGTACTTCCAAATAATGAATTCCTCAAACATAACCTCTGGTATTATACAAACTTAGATAACTTTCAAGCAACCCCTTTTACCTTTAAATCAAACTTTTTCTCTTTTTTGTTTTCGAAACTTTATGCGCAACTAAATAATCTTGAAGTATTGAAAAGTGCTATTTGTGTTACAGCATGCAAATCAGGGTGCAAGAATGCTTTTAGCTGTTGGACAAATTTATATGCTTTCCCGTTATATCAAAATCTAGAACACACCTAAGTGACTATTTTTTTTCCATGTTAAAATTTACCTTTCCTCTTGCCAGTCTTGCTTGCATTTAATGCATTATTAATTTTAATCTATTATTCTCTCCCTTGCGGTTTACTAATGTCAGAGTCATGTTGTTTTTAGAATATTTTATTAGGTGATTTATTTTAGTGGCTCGTTGTACAGACCAGTCATTTAAACAAGCGCAATTTCACCCTCAGATTCAACCCATGCAAAACAGTGGTGATTTGTTTGGCTGGTACATGCACTTATAACATTTGGCTGCTGCTTCAGATATCTGCTAAATTCTGAAAACAAAATAAACTTGATGGAAGCTTTCATCTGAAATGACGGATGTTCCATGATTTTAATTCACAATAATTTGGGGTCTACTATCCAGAATGGCTTTGCTGTATTTCCGCTGGGTCAAATCACTAGGGGCATGTGTGTATCTACATCCGGACAGGAACTACAGGTCTGGGGGTAGAGTTATTAAAAAAAGTTATTGATAGATAAATAAATTGATTACAGTGTTAGGCTGTGGATAAACCTGTACAGAGGAAACCTGGTACTGATACACAGCAGCGATATGTCACAATCTTTTATGATGTTCCCATTTGATGTGCATTGCTTATGTAGACAACGATTACCCTTTGGATGTTTGCCCTGATAACTTACATAACAAGGGATGTAGTATCGAGGCAATTTGCCTTTCTATTTGGCTGTCCTGGTGAATAATAACATATTTTAGGATAATATGGTACTGCTGTGTGTCGGCAGTGATCCTCCGCATATACGTTCGTATTAAATCGGAAAAAGCAGAGGGTGGTGAAGAAATCTCTCTGCACGCTGATAGCTCTAGTCAGGGGTGTAGCGAGAGTGGCTCCGGTGGAGCATGAGCTCCAGGGGCCTACCCTCCCCCCTTCCACCCGCTATGCCGCGGGCCGCTGTACAGGCAGCTGCAGCGCAGGAGGAGAAGAAGCAGAGGGGCACACTCTGACTCAGACTCGGAGACTAGGTAGGGAACAGGGCAGGTCAGAGGCGACAGCAGAAGACACTGACAGCCAGCAGGATAGCCACCTTCTTTATGTCCCACTGTCTGCTTGTAGCTGAGCAGCAGCAGGGTTACTTCTATCCTGCCACACCTCTTTCTGCCTCGGCTGCTTCAGCACTCCTCTCTGCCCCGGCTGCTGCAACAGCTTTCTCTGCCACGGCTGCTGCAACACCTCTTTCTGCTTTGGTTGCTGCACTAGATCTCTCTGCTCCAGCTGTTGCAGCACCCCTCTCTGCCCCGGCTATTGCAGCACCTCTCTCTCTACATTGATCCTGCAGCACCTCTCTCTGCCCCAGCTGCTGTTGCAGCACCTTTCTCTGCATTAGAATCTGCACAGTAATATGTATAAGCGGCTTTACTGTGGCATAACGTGTATAAGCGGTTCTACTGTGGTGTAATATGTATAAGCGGCTCTACTGTGGTGTAACGTGTATAAGCGGCTCTACTGTGGTGTAATGTGTATAAGCGGCTCTACTGTGGTGTAACGTGTATAAGTGGCTCTACTGTGGTGTAACGTGAATAAGTGGCTCTACTGTGGTGTAACGTGCATAAGTGGCTCTACTGTGGTATAACGTGTATATGCGGCTTTACTGTGGCATAACGTATATAAGCGGCTCTAATGTGGTGTAACGTGTATAAGCGGCTCTACTGTGGTGTAATGTGTATAAGAGGCTCTACTGTGGCATAACGTGTATAAGCAGCTGTACTGTGGTGTAATGTCTCTAAGCGGCTCTACTGTGGTGTAACGTGTAGAAGCGGCTCTACTGTGGTGTAACGTGTATAAAGGGCTCTACTGTGCTGTAACATGTATAAGTGGCTCTACTGTGGTGTAATGTGTATAAGCGGCTCTACTGTGGTGTAACGTGTATAAGCGGCTCCACTGTGGTATAATGTGTATAAGCAGCTCTATTGTGGTGTAACGTGTATAAGTGGCTCCACTGTGGTGTAATGTGTATAAGTGGCTCAACTGTGGTGTAACGTGTATAAGCGGCTCTACTGTGGTGTAAAGTGTATAAGCGGCTCCACTGTGGTATAATGTGTATAAGCAGCTCTATTGTGGTGTAACGTGTATAAGTGGCTCCACTGTGGTGTAATGTGTATAAGTGGCTCAACTGTGGTGTAACGTGTATAAGCGGCTCTACTGTGGTGTAAAGTGTATAAGCGGCTCCACTGTGGTGTAATGTGTATAAGTGGCTTTACTGTGGTGTAAAGTGTATAAGCGGCTCTACTGTGGTGTAATGTGTATAAGTGGCTCCACTTTGGTGTAATGTGTATAAGCGGCTCTACTCTGGTGTAACGTGTATAAGCGGCTCTACTGTGGCATAACCTGTATAAGTGGCACTAATGTGGTGTAACGTGAATAAGCGGCTCTACTGTGGTGTAACGTGTACAAGCGGCTCTATTGTGGTGTAACGTGTATAAGTGGCTCCACTGTGGTGTAATGTGTATAAGTGGCTCAACTGTGGTGTAACGTGTATAAGCGGCTCTACTGTGGTGTAAAGTGTATAAGCGGCTCCACTGTGGTGTAATGTGTATAAGTGGCTTTACTGTGGTGTAAAGTGTATAAGCGGCTCTACTGTGGTGTAATGTGTATAAGTGGCTCCACTTTGGTGTAATGTGTATAAGCGGCTCTACTCTGGTGTAACGTGTATAAGCGGCTCTACTGTGGCATAACCTGTATAAGTGGCACTAATGTGGTGTAACGTGAATAAGCGGCTCTACTGTGGTGTAACGTGTACAAGCGGCTCTATTGTGGTGTAACGTGTATAAGTGGCTCTACTGTGGTGTAGCGTGTATAAGCGGCTCTACTGTGGTATAGTGTGAATAATGGACAATACTGTGTGTTGTAATTTGAATTGTTACTATTCTGTGGCCATGCCCCTATTTTAAACATGGAGGTTGTCCAAAGGAAACTTTTGCCCTGAGCTCCACAAGGTCTAGAACCGGCCCTGTCACCAATTCAGGATTTTTAAATATTTTTTTATTTTCAAATGTAACATGCACCCAATTCAGTACAGGGGAGGAGGCGCCAAAACATTCCCTTGCTCCGGGCACCATGGCACCTAGCTACACCTCTGGCTCTAGTCATAGGTGAGAGCTGCTTAAGTCACCTGAAGTGTGTGTTAAACTTAAGATGGACATTCCCACAGCTGGCTATGGGAACGGCAGTAACCAGCTGTAGAGGAGACCGGCTATATTTCGTGCACTAAACCACTCTGCTGCGTAAATGTCAGATATTCAACCCTTTCCTCTTGAATTTGGAGGAAAAAAAGTTTCGCAAATAGGTTCCATAATCTGCTTTGGCATGTTTTACTTCTGAACATAATGTTTTGAAGGCATTGGGTGAGAAAACTGCAGTCTTAGAGTTCACGCTCTTAGCTGTCACCTTTCCTAAAAAATACAAAAAGGCTAATAATTTTTTTAGCAAAACAAGAAAAAGCAAAAGAAACAAAGAGGAAAAGTTTCCCGATTCTGTTAACCTTCTCCTGTGCTTTTGGTAGTTTCCGCAATGCATTTATCAGCTGTAAAATTGTCTCTTTAGCCTCTCAAGGGAAACCAATGTAATACGCCATCATTTCTTACTGGAGAAGAAAAAAGAACACTTATTCTTAATAGGTGGCAATTTTGCCAGATGTTATTGACATAGTAAGTGCGAAATTTCAGTGATACTAAATGCAAAGTGCATAAGATTAAAGAACAATGGAACAAAGAGCAAACTAAAGTTTTACATTCTGAAGTGTCAAAGTCAAGGAAGGTGTGAAAAAAATTACTTCTTAACAACACTATTAAGAGTCAGTTTACTAATTATCTGGTACAAATGTAAAAGTAAATGCCCAGGAGTATAAAAACTTTTTAAAATAGCTTTTCTTTTTAACGTGTTGATATTTCACACCCCTACGTCCATGTGGCTGATATTTTCTCCAGTTTTTTTTCCAGATATCATAGAAAGAAATGTGTTACTTAATTCTGTATATATTTAAATATATTTGTCTTTATAACTATATAATAAAATCAACTGATGCTAAAAATTATATCAGCATGTTGGCATGTAATGAAAGCTGGTTTGACGTCTGACCCCTCCCACTATAAAATACTGGTCTGAGTAATGAGTTGTCCAGTTTTGGTGAAAACTGAACACTCCTAAACTTTGGGCTTTCAAGTCAAATTGAGTGCAATCTTGGGCTACAATGGGGTTCCAAGTCGAAACTGAGCCCTGGCTTGGGTCAGCTCACCGTGGGGGTCATTCCGAGTTGTTCGCTCGCTAGCAGTTTTTAGCAGCCACGCAAACGCTATGCCGCCTCCCATTGGGAGTGTATTTTAGCTTAGCAGAAGTGCGAACTAAAGGATCGCACAGCGGCTACAAAATAATTTTGTGCAGTGTCAGAGTAGCTTCAGACCTACTCAGCGCTTGCAATCATTTCAGAGCATTCAGTTATGGATTTGACGTCACAAACACGCCCTGCGTTCACTCAGCCACGCCTGCGTTTTTCCTGGCACGCCTGTGTTTTTTTTAACACTCCCTGAAAACGGTCAGTTGACACACAGAAACGCCCACTTCCTGTCAATCACTCTGTGGCAAGCAGTGCGACTGAAATGCATCGCTAGACCTTGTGTGAAACTACATCGGCCTTTGTGAAAGTACGTCGCGCGTGCGTACTGCGCCGCATATGCATGCACAGAAGTGACATTTTTTTTTGCATTATTGCTGCGCTGCGAACATTTTCAGCTAGCGTTTAACTCGGAATGAACCTCCAAGTTCGGATCTTGGATCAAAAACTGAATCATGCGTGTTTTGTATGGCATGTAGGTCCCTCCCTTCTAATTTGCAGTACCATTTTACACATGGCACCTCATGTAAGTCTAAAGAAGTCCGATCTGACAAATTATCACACCCCAAATGAACTCAAATCATAAACAGAAAACTAACAGATGCACTACACTGCAACAGTGAAACCAAAAAGGAATGCCAACACTTGCCTCGGACACCATTCATTGAACGCAAACAAATACAATAGCCCACAATGCCAAAATCAGAGAGGAGGGTGGGGGAGGAGCGTGTCATTACTTGACCTGAGGCCAAACCTGCCAGCGGATCCTGAAGCGATAAGTAACTTAACGCAGGCAGTGAAGCTTCTGAAGGGCATACTCATGAGACTCCTCCCTTTAAAAACGTTAACCAATAACAAGGCATGAATATATGGGTTGTAGTTATGTGACAAGCAGGCAGGAGACCGCCAGTCACAACACCGGCACCTACATCCCGACCCCTCACAATCCCTACAGTCGGCATGCCGACTAAGAGGCACTATTCCCACTCGTGGGTGTCCGCGACACCCATAGAGTGGGAATAGAACCTGTGGCGGGCACAGTGAGCCACCGAGCCAGCAGCATGACGAGCCTAGTGATCCCGAAAGGGCCTTCGTTGCACTCTCCCCCCACACCGGGCATTTCAATGCCGGGATCTGTATACCAACCCAAATCTACAATTACCAGCACTTAACCCATGTCAAAGATGTCAGCAGACCCAGCCTAATGGATTTAAACACCCATAAGCAGTAGCAGCACCAGAGGTGGGGCAGCAGCATAGTCCAAAATTCAAATAGGGGAGTCATGCCAACTGCCACCCCAAACACTGCCACACATCACTGGCCAGGACTCACTGGCAGTTGGTGGCTCCCCTATTTGAATTTTGGACTGTGCTGCAGCCCCACCTCTGGAGTCGCTACTGGTCGGTCATAAGGCGTATTTAATGCTTCCTGTCACTCTTATAAACCCAAAAATATGTAACAGTCTCAAAACATATATTAATAAAGATAATGAGAAAAAAAGGTAACGCTAATTATAATCTACATAATAAAATATAATAAAATCAAGTGCTGATAAAAATGATGTCATCACTTTGGTATGCGTAAATGTAGGTTGGGCCTAACGTGATCGGCCAGTGCCAGTTGTCTTATTGAGAAAAAAAAAACCTTACACCCTCTGTCTTCCCGCAACCCTGCCCCCGATGGCCCTCTAAATAAATGCAAAATAATGACACTAGCCTTCGGTAACATAAAAAAACACAATCCAGGCTCATGCACACGGGCCAAAGAAGTGATGTGCATAGAGCATGTCATAGCTATAGTGTCTGGTCAGCACGACAACAACTGAAAGAATTAAAGATGGGCCAGTGGAAAAAGGAAGTCTTAAAAAAGGTGAGAGAAAGAAAAAGTAGAGATGAGCGGGTTCGGTTTCTTTGAATCCGAACCCGCACGAACTTCACTTTTTTTTCCACGGGTCCGAGCGACTCGGATCTTCCCGCCTTGCTCGGTTAACCCGAGCGCGCCCGAACGTCATCATGACGCTGTCGGATTCTCGCGAGGCTCGGATTCTATCGCGAGACTCGGATTCTATATAAGGAGCCGCGCGTCGCCGCCATTTTCACTCGTGCATTGAGATTGATAGGGAGAGGACGTGTCTGGTGTCCTCTCCATTAGAATAGAGATAGATAGATTAGATAGAGAGAGATTGTGCAGAGTCGCAGACAGAGTTAGTTTACCACAGTCAGTGACCAGTGCAGTTGCTAGTTAACTTTTATTTAATATAATATATCCGTTCACTTCTCTCTGCTATATCCGTTCTCTGCCTGAAAAAAAAAACGATACACAGCACAGTCAGTCACACAGTGTGACTCAGTCTGTGTGCACTCAGCTCAGCCCAGTGTGCTGCACAGTCATCAATGTATAAATTAAAAGCTTATAATTAATTGTGGGGGAGACTGGGGAGCACTGCAGGTTGTTAGCAGGAGCCAGGAGTACAATTATATTAATTAACAGTGCACACTTTTGCTGCAGGAGTGGTGACCAGTGCCTGACCACCAGTATAGTATTGTTGTATACTACTAATATCTCTTTAAATATCAACCAGTCTATATTAGCAGCAGACACAGTACAGTGCGGTAGTTCACGGCTGTGGCTACCTCTGTGTCGGCACACGGCAGGCAGTCCGTCCGACCAGAATTGTATTATTTATTATTATATACCTACCACCTAACCGTGGTTTTTTTTTCATTCTTTATACCGTCATAGTGTCATCCTAATTGTTACGAGTATACTACTATCTCTTTATCAACCAGTGTACAGTGCGGTAGTTCACGGCTGTGGCTACCTCTGTGTCGGCACACGGCAGGCAGTCCGTCCGACCAGAATTGTATTATTTATTATTATATACCTACCACCTAACCGTGGTTTTTTTTTCATTCTTTATACCGTCATAGTGTCATCCTAATTGTTACGAGTATACTACTATCTCTTTATCAACCAGTGTACAGTGCGGTAGTTCACGGCTGTGGCTACCTCTGTGTCGGCACACGGCAGGCAGTCCGTCCGACCAGAATTGTATTATTTATTATTATATACCTACCACCTAACCGTGGTTTTTTTTTCATTCTTTATACCGTCATAGTGTCATCCTAATTGTTACGAGTATACTACTATCTCTTTATCAACCAGTGTACAGTGCGGTAGTTCACGGCTGTGGCTACCTCTGTGTCGGCACACGGCAGGCAGTCCGTCCGACCAGAATTGTATTATTTATTATTATATACCTACCACCTAACCGTGGTTTTTTTTTCATTCTTTATACCGTCATAGTGTCATCCTAATTGTTACGAGTATACTACTATCTCTTTATCAACCAGTGTACAGTGCGGTAGTTCACGGCTGTGGCTACCTCTGTGTCGGCACACGGCAGGCAGTCCGTCCGACCAGAATTGTATTATTTATTATTATATACCTACCACCTAACCGTGGTTTTTTTTTCATTCTTTATACCGTCATAGTGTCATCCTAATTGTTACGAGTATACTACTATCTCTTTATCAACCAGTGTACAGTGCGGTAGTTCACGGCTGTGGCTACCTCTGTGTCGGCACACGGCAGGCAGTCAGTCCGACCAGAATTGTATTATTTATTATTATATACCTACCACCTAACCGTGGTTTTTTTTTCTTTCTTTATACATACATACTAGTTACGAGTATACTATCTCTTTATCAACCAGTCTATATATTAGCAGCAGACACAGTACAGTGCGGTAGTTCACGGCTGTGGCTACCTCTGTGTCGGCACTCGGCAGCCCGTCCATAATTGTATACTAGTATCCAATCCATCCATCTCCATTGTTTACCTGAGGTGCCTTTTAGTTGTGCCTATTAAAATATGGAGAACAAAAATGTTGAGGTTCCAAAATTAGGGAAAGATCAAGATCCACTTCCACCTCGTGCTGAAGCTGCTGCCACTAGTCATGGCCGAGACGATGAAATGCCAGCAACGTCGTCTGCCAAGGCCGATGCCCAATGTCATAGTACAGAGCATGTCAAATCCAAAACACCAAATATCAGTAAAAAGCCTCTTTTTTTCTTTGCGTCATGTGCTGTTTGGGGAGGGTTTTTTGGAAGGGACATCCTGCGTGACACTGCAGTGCCACTCCTAGATGGGCCCGGTGTTTGTGTCGGCCACTAGGGTCGCTAATCTTACTCACACAGCTACCTCATTGCGCCTCTTTTTTTCTTTGCGTCATGTGCTGTTTGGGGAGGGTTTTTGGGAAGGGCCATCCTGCGTGACACTGCAGTGCCACTCCTAGATGGGCCCGGTGTTTGTGTCGGCCACTAGGGTCGCTAATCTTACTCACACAGCTACCTCATTGCGCCTCTTTTTTTCTTTGCGTCATGTGCTGTTTGGGGAGGGTTTTTTGGAAGGGACATCCTGCGTGACACTGCAGTGCCACTCCTAGATGGGCCCGGTGTTTGTGTCGGCCACTAGGGTCGCTAATCTTACTCACACAGCTACCTCATTGCGCCTCTTTTTTTCTTTGCGTCATGTGCTGTTTGGGGAGGGTTTTTTGGAAGGGCCATCCTGCGTGACACTGCAGTGCCACTCCTAGATGGGCCCGGTGTTTGTGTCGGCCACTAGGGTCGCTAATCTTACTCACACAGCTACCTCATTGCGCCTCTTTTTTTCTTTGCGTCATGTGCTGTTTGGGGAGGGTTTTTTGGAAGGGACATCCTGCGTGACACTGCAGTGCCACTCCTAGATGGGCCCGGTGTTTGTGTCGGCCACTAGGGTCGCTTATCTTACTCACACAGCGACCTCGGTGCAAATTTTAGGACTAAAAATAATATTGTGAGGTGTGAGGTATTCAGAATAGACTGAAAATGAGTGTAAATTATGGTTTTTGAGGTTAATAATACTTTGGGATCAAAATGACCCCCAAATTCTATGATTTAAGCTGTTTTTTAGTGTTTTTGGAAAAAAACACCCGAATCCAAAACACACCCGAATCCGACAAAAAAAATTCGGTGAGGTTTTGCCAAAACGCGTTCGAACCCAAAACACGGCCGCGGAACCGAACCCAAAACCAAAACACAAAACCCGAAAAATTTCAGGCGCTCATCTCTAAGAAAAAGAAGAGTAAGAAAGAGAGAGTCAGAAGAGAAACAAATATAAAGGCAGAGGGGAAGGAGAGCGAGAGAGGAAAAAAGTAAGACAGAGGAGCAGTGACGAGCGAGAGAATGCAATAGAGAGGCAGAGCAGCAGGAAGAAAAGAAAGAAGAGACTAGAAAAAGAGGAAAGTAGGAGAGTAGGAGGTGGGAAGACGTTAGAGATAGGAGAAAAAGGAGGGAGGAGAAACCAGGATGAATGACAGATGGGGAACAGGAGGAGAAAATAAGGGTGGCACTGAAGGGGAAGAAAACCATGCAGCATTGTAGATAACAGATAGTAGAAATTACATAGTATATCCAAGATATATATTAGATGTTAAACGCTGAAAAAAAATAGATTTTATATGCTGACTACTAGAATCAGCATGAGGTTCTTAGTGCATATTTTAATCAAATTGTGTATGCCCATCTACCACGACAAGGTGACATCTTTCAGATAGGAACGTATGCTCACATGAGTTTAACGAGGCACTTACCATACTTTATGCCTCTGAAATACGAGCTACAGTACAGATGTAGCCACAGTCATCTTTGCTACGACACGTATGCATGTTTACACACATAGCGTCAGTGAGTGAACGTGATCATGCAATGCAATGTCTATGGATCACAGATGCAACTATTCGTACATGTATGTATATGTGCACACTTGTCACAGGAAGCTAATCACAGGTGCGATTAGTCACACCCGCGATAATAATAATGGAAATATCTGTATATTGGTAGGCACCCCCTTGGAATGTTTTATATTTTGGAGGTAGTGACTTTCCCCTTATGCCCCACCCTGCCTAATACCCCACCCATCTATCTATAGGAGTTTTTGATCAGGGCCACATGGTTCCTACAGCATGACTTGTATTGTGCCATCTTAGCAATGCCTTTCCCACTGTCACTTGGAATGACACAGCTGCAGCAAGAAGTCTTCTCTTCACAGGTGAAACTGAGACTTGCTTTCTCCAGTATCAAGCTGTACTTGAACCTGTTGCCCAGTGAGCCTCCAATCACATGAGCTGTTGACTTTCAGAAACGTCTGGTTCTCATGTGGGTTTGGTCTTCCAGACCTCTTCCTGTCAGTTTCCTCCTGATTCCAAGTGCCTTCTGATGGTGTGGGAAATGTACTCACTGACACCTTGGCTTTCTTTGCAAATTCTCTAAAGGAAACACCTACAGTATACTTTTAAGGCATAAAATGATCTTTCTGTCTTCCTTTTTTATTTGTCCTTTTCTCTCCATTTTGACAGCTTCTGAGGCTATAACAACGGGATGCGGTCAGTATCCCAAAGGAGGGGATGCTGGCGGTCATGTGACCAACGCCAGAATCCCGACACCACTCGGGACACCGGCAAGGGGAAGAGAAGGGGGAGGTTGTTGCAAATGCCACAATACCGATCTAATGCCCAAAGAGTTGAGGGGGAAGACAAGGCCCCAAGATATATATATATATATTCTTAGAAGGAGAGTCCCGCCTGTACTGTATAAAAACCCTCCGCACCTAATAAAGGGGGTCTACTAGAGACGTGCATTGACTCCATGTTTTGATTTTGGATCAGGATTAATTTTCATGTTTTCATTTTGGTTATGGTTTTGCAAAATAATAATAATAAGACTAATTTTATTTATATAGCACTCTTTCTCCAATAGGACGCAATGCACTTAACAGAAATAACAGAATACAATTCAGAAAGGGAAAATTATGGAAATGGTTAAGTAAACAGTAAAGTCTTGAGTTAATTTTTTAAGGATTCTAGAGTGGGGGCCTCTCGAACTGTACGGGAAAGTGAGTACTATGGAGTCAGAGCATCATGGCTAAAAGCTCGACTCCCAGATGAATTACGGGAGATTCTAAGTACTGCTGATAGTCCTTCACTACAGATCGCAGTAATCGAGTGGGGCAGTATGGGGTAAGAAGCTGCTTCAGGTACCTTGGGCCCTGGTCATGTAGTGTTTTGAAAGTCAGTAAGCCAATCTTGAAGACGATTCGCCATCTTACCGGCAGACATTGGAGGGAGCAGAGAAGGTGTTATGCAACTGGAATGGGGCTGGTTGGTTAACAGCCTGGCAACTGCATTTTATACCAGCTGTAATTGGTGCAATTAAGGTAGAGGGCATTGCAGTAGTCTAATAGAGATGATACAAATGCATGTATGACTTTTGGCAGATCACCTGAGGGAATTAAGTGCTTGTGGCTATGTTCCTCAGATGAACGAATGAGCATTTGATTGTGGCTGATATCTGATGTTTAAGTGTCAAGCCACCATCCAGGACAACGCCAAGATTCTGCACATTATCAGTGGTTTGTAATCCTGAATCCCCGAGTGTACGTCCAGTTGGTTGGCTATATTGCAGTCTTGTCCTTTGATGTTGTGGTCCTATCATAAGGACCTCACATGTTTTGGTTTTTTATCTGTATTTGGTTTTTTAAAATTATAAAAACAGATAAAATCATGTAATTTGGGACAGTTTTTGTTCGTACTGTATTATTATTCTCAATACCATTTACTTCCAGTAACTTTTGGCCACCTCAAAGATCACATAATTCTTCACCAATACTGGCCTAAAGCTGGCTGGCTAAACAAAGCAACAGAGCAGCGGCAAAAACACACGGCAGTTATTTCTGTTTAAAAATGTGTTACTACTTGTCAAGAATCCTTGGCTATTGCTTTAACAATGTATTATTTTCTGGTTAAACATATGTTGCCAGCAGCAGCGGACTAAAGATTCCCTTCCTTGCCGTTGCTAACACTGTTAATCTGACTGGTCGCATCCTGTGCGACCAGGTCAGATAAAGCACTTGCAGGCATCTGATGCGACCATGCCAGGCAAGTGGTTAATGAGGATGTTGATGATGAGGGTGTTGGTGGTGGAGATTGTATGTGCTGGTCCAAACTACTCCTTGTTGATACTGGACTGCTTGTTATTATTTTACAAATTATCATTTTTTTTTAATACTGTAAGTCACATGAACTCACTGCAAATAACATCAACATCCTCATTAGCATCAGATATTACATAAATATCCTCCTCATCCTTTTTCACTTTCACACTAGCATCCTCAATTTCTTTTCTGTCATCATCCACATCTTTACCTGTACTGATCATTCCCACATTTATAGAGCATGCAGAATTGGTGGAAGGAGGCTTCTCTACGAGTACAATATCAGACTTAGACTTAGCTAATGTGGCCACCCTTAGATTCTCCTCATGTTTTTTTGTCACCATACGTATCCCACATCATTTAACCCATTTTTATTCTGCATTGAGAGGGGTGTGCCAGATGTTCTTCACTGTGACATAACTTTGATACCTTAAAATAAAGATTTTTCCTAGCTTTTTATATACTCAGGGCAGTGTGCACAAAAATGTAAATTTGCAGTGAAACTGAATTGCGAGTTTGAAAATGAATTGCAGATACAATTCATGGCACAATTTTGCTGTGAAATCGGTTCACAGTACCCAACACGCTCCTAACTGTTTTGACCCTTAGGAGTGACCATAACTTAAACCAAACTACCAAACCAAACACTGAAATACACAGACTGTGTAAATGATATAAAGAATAATAATTCAGAGACCAGTGGTGGAGTCCATAGGTGACAGTAGCTCAGTCACATCTGCCTAATTTAGTCTATTACTTCCTAGAAGAGCTTGCAGTGCTTATCTCCCCCTACCTTTCCACATGTACAGTACTAACACCTAGATGCCTGTAATAATATTAAACACAATATATATTCCTTATAAATAAAAAAACGGGCCAATGCAATGTTTGGATGCACACAATACCACGTACCGTAGGGGAGGCTATCCAATTAGTCCCGAAGTTAGGACCTCCTGAGGTCCAAATACAAAATCCTAGATTATTACCTTGTTATTGCAATCATAGCAACGAAAACACAAAGGTCAGTGAATGTCTTGTGGATTCTGTGTGTTTTTGCCCAAAAACAGATCATTTTTGGGCACTAAAAATGGCCTCTAATTGGATTACCTCCCCCCCCCCCCATACACACACACACACACACACACACACACACACACACACAAACACATACACACACACACACACACACACACACTAACAAACTAACTAAAAAATTAAATGCAAAAGTACCATTTTTAGCATCCAAATAATTATCGGGGCTAATTGAATTCCACCCTTAATTCGGTCATCAAATACAGGTAATTTCCCTGCACCCCTATTATTGTTATTATTCAAAAATGTATTACAAATATTTGCAAATAATTTTCTTATCAAGTGGAGGTTATGAATACAAAAAAATGCCAGAGTTCAAATTTAAGTTAATCCCTCGTAAATTGTATGAATTATTCATGTTGTAAAATAACAGTCACCTATGGGGGCCCCTATTACATTGTTGCTAATACAGGAAAGGTCAATGTAGAAATAGAAGGGTTGAAAATTCCAAAGTATGTGAGATAGTAAATGATACAGAAAGTGATACATACATTTGTACACTGTCATCCTCCATGAATTATAGTTTTAACTTAACTACAGTACATGAAAAGCAACTCAGTATATGCAAATAATAATATAATTATTTCTATTCTTAACATACCAGTAGTCATGATTTACATTTATTATATTCACAATTTCATTATTAAGTATCATTTTTGTTTTTTTCTGAAGCACACTAAGGTTTCTAAACTATATTATTATGACTCAATTAATTCAAACAATGAATATACATGATGATCCAATGTGAAAATGTATCTTAACATTCAGTCAAAAATATATAACATATGTAATTCTATGATGAAGTTTAAAAGTGTGGAGTTTGAAAGGACCTTTAAATCCTACTTTTATGGCTATGACAACTAATATGCCCCTACCTACAAAGGCTGAAACATTTCCAATAGTTGATGAGATGTGTGAGAGAATGTACTGTTACACTAGTAGGATGGTATTATTTAAATTATATAGAGAGGATATATTTTTTTACGTGGTTCTTCTGTGCTTTTGGGGAAAGCATGAAGCATATAACGCACGCAGCTTCTTCTCTGCAAAAGGACTTGAATTTTTCTCTGCCCCATAAGTCCTGGAAATTTGGCCCCACATCCCTGTACTTACAGGATAATAGAGAGTATCATGCACCTTTCATATATTTCATCTACACACACACACACACACACACACACAGTGTCGGACTGGGGCATGTAGGGCCCACCGGGGGAATGCAGTGGTAGGGGCCCATGTTTAGGGGTGTGGCCAGTCTGCAGAGGGGGTGTGGCTTGCCACATCATTGGTTTGACTAACCATTAGAGAGTGTAACGTCTGGGCCCCTTCATAAATATATACAGTAAATTCAGCTGCTGCATGCATGATAATGTACCAGATTAATAACAGCAATGCACCGTAGAAAATACACCATAGTCCAGTATAAGGTAACATATGTATAATGTATAATTCCAGTACACAGTCTGGAACCTGATCCTTAGAGCAGGAGGTGGGGCCCCCAGGCAGTGGGGCCCACCGGTGGATTCCCCTGCTCCCCTGTGGGCCAGTCCAAGCCTGCACACACACACACACACACACACACACACACACACACACACACACACACACACACAATTATAAATACTTCCAGTTTGCGGAAACGTCTGCCCAGGCCAATACCTTGATCTGCATGAATCGTGAAGAATGAGAGAGAGACCCATTTGTGCGGAACTACTGTAATTTGTGGTGAACATCCTTGGGATGATGCAATGGTGTGCGCAATTGCAGCGACCTTATAAATTAGGAGATGCCTACAGTTTGGTAGGTGCGTAGTAGATGCAAGCAAGGAGGATAGTCCACATGTGGATTTCAAACCAGTGTAGGTTTTATTGATACAGGTGATAGAAGATAAACAGCAATCAGTAAAGTATCATTCTCTCCTGGGCTAAGTACTGTGCAGCACTGTGACACTCCAATAACACAGTGCTTTATAGAGCCAAATAAACAACATGAACCTGCAGTCCAATAAGCCTGATCTTTAAGTCTGGTGACTCAGACATGTGATGTTATTGTGGCTGATGAGTCATGCACAATAACATAGACATGTGATGTTATTGTGCCTGATGAGGCATGCACAATAACACTCAGTTAAGAGACAGCTTGTGCGTTTAACCATTTAATTACAGTATATTCACTTGCATGCATGGTTGTGAATTCTAAATTTGCAGTTATATCAGAATTTGACTGTTGTTTTTTTTTAATCCAAATCCAAAATAATTTACTATACCTGAATCTCAGTAAAACCAATAGTACTTGGCCAAATCACAAACCAAATCCCGGATATGAAATATACCTGCTGTTAAGGCAAGCATTTCTTGTTCTGTGACACTCTGTCTACAAAGTTTAATAGGTGGTCTTTTTTTGATACGTCTTTCTGCCTTTGTTACCTTTTTTCACTTTACATGCAAATACTTTTCCAAAGGATGGTGATTCGTGTGAAACAAACAACAGATGACTGGTACTACAAGACGACTTCCATAGATTCACCCTCTCCATTCCTTGAGGTTCAATGGAACATCTTAAGCCACGAGACGCCATTGCGTTACTGCATTCATGCTCAGAATTATTGCTGCAAACAGCCCACGTTCTTCTGCGCTGCCCCAAACTTTGCATGTCCCACCACCAGAGGCGCCATTTCCCCCCCACCTAGAATAGATGTCATCTCCATTTACAAAGTCATGCTTATTTTATTTTCATTAGTTTGCAGGTGACACCTCATTTTCCATCAGCGGATTGGAATGGTTTTCAATCGTCAGAAAATTATTTTCCTGCGACTGAAAAAACAATAGAGTGAAAATAAAACCTTACATACTGTATAAATAAGTACACTTTTTCTTTCCCACAATCGTAGTCCCAGACAAGGACAAATGTCGTTTTGCAACGTTTTAATCAGAGGACGTAGACAAGAACCCATAGTATTCCCGTCAATGCCTCTTTCTGTCAGCCTTGTTTGTGAGTTTGTTTAAGTAGCAGGAAGCTGAATAGAAAGCTCTGTGTTCAGGCAACTTTCTGACCTTGAGCACAAATGGTGCGTTGGCTCTGTCACAGGTTACAATTAGGGACAAATGTGGTGCGCAGCAAAGGACAAAGCGAACACATCATTTTACGCACAAGCAGCTGTTATTATGGGATTAACAAGTTTTTTTAAATATATTTCAGTAATTTCTTTCTTTACTTTTGAACTGTTTGTCTAGTATTTCCATATTTAATGCAGGGTGCGATGAATACAATGACAGAGCACAAATTGTTGGTTTTTATTATTATTCCATTGGACACTGAGGTCTCAGACATAATACAGGGTCACTACAGTATACTGTATACTATGACTTAATATGAAAGCGAGATGACAGAACAAAACACTGCTACTGAAATGGTAAGCCATAGCAACTGATGTGATGTAGTTGGCATCCTGACGTTCATGATCGCGGCGATCAGAACACCGGTGCAAGAATCCCAACACCGCTCAGAATCCCGACACCGGAAGCCTGACAGCCAGAAGCCCGAACATAAGTATGCTGGGGAGGGTTAGGATGCGGAAGGGGAGGTTAGGTTTAGGCTGCGGGTAAGGAGAGTTATGGTTAGGCTGTGGGAGAGTTAGAGTTAGGCTGTGGTTAGGGAGGGTTAGGGTTAGGCTGTGAGAGGGGAGGGTTAGGCTGCAGGAGGGTTAGGCTTAGACTGTGGGGTGAGGAAGGTTAGGGTTAGGCTGCAAGTAGGGAGGGTTAGGCTGCGAGAGGGGAGGGTTAGGCCGCAGGAGGGTTAGGCTTAGTCTGCAGGAGGGGAGGGTTAGGCTGTTGGTATGGAGGGTTAGGGTTAGGCTGCAGGAGGGGAGGGTTAGGGTTAGGCTGCAGGTAGGGAGGGTTAGGGTTAGGCTGCGATAGGGGAGGGTTAGGGTTAGGCTGCAGGAGGGTTAGGCTCAGTCGGTGGGAGGGAAGGGTTAGGCTGCTGGTAGGGAGGGTTAGGCTGCAGGAGGGGAGGGTTAGGCTTAAGCTGTAGGAGGAGATGGTTTAGGGTTAGGTTGCATGTAGAGAGGGTTAAAGTTAGGCTGTAGGTAAAAAGGTTAGGCTTTTTGAGGGGAGGGTTAGGGTTAGGCTGTGAGAGGGGAGGGTTAGGGTTAGGCTGCAGGTAGGGTGGGTTAGACTTAGGCTTCAGGAGGGGAGGGTTAGGCTGTTGGTAGGGAGGGTTAGGCTGTGGGTAGATAGGGATAGGCTGCTTTAGGGGTGGGTTAGGGTACGGATGCCGGTGGGTTAGAGTTAGGCTGTGGGTAGGGAGGGTTAGGCTGTGGGTAGGTAGGGTTAGATTGCTTTAGGGGTGGGCTAAGGTAATGATGCGGGTGGGTGGGTAAGAGTTAGGCTGTGGGTAGGAAGGGTTATGGTTAGACTGCAGGATGGGAAGGTTAGGCTGCAGGTAGGGAGGGTTAGGCTTTTTGAGGGGAGGGTTAGGCTGTGGGTAGGGAGTGCTATGCTGCGGGAGGAGAGGGTTAGGCTGTGGGTAGAGAGGGTTAGGGTTAGGCTGTAGGATGGGATGGTTAGGCTGTGGGTAGGTAGGGTTAGGCTCTTTGAAGGGAGAGTTATGGTTAGGCTTGGGTGGAGAGGGCTATGGTTAGTCTGCGGGGGGTGGGTTAGGGTTAGGCTGTGAGAAGGGAGGGCTATGGTTAGTCTGCAGGAGGGGAGTCTTATGGTTAGGCTGTGGGTAGGTAGGGTTAGGCTGCTTTAGGGGTGGGTTAGGGTAAGGATGCGGGTGGGTGGGTTAGAGTTAGGCTGTGAAAAGGGAGAGCTATGGTTAGTCTGTGGGGGGGTTTGAGTTAGGCTGTGAAAAGGGAGAGCTATGGTTAGTCTGTGGGGGGGTTAGAGTTAGGCTGTGAGAAGGGAGTGCTATGGTTAGTCTGCGGGAGGGGAGTCTTAGGGTTAGGCTGCGGGTAGGGAGGGTTAGTCTGCGGGAAGGGTGGGGTTTGGCTCTCTGAGGGGAGGGTTATGGTTAGGCTGTTGGTAAGGAGGGCTATGGTTAGTCTGCGGGGGGGCTGGGTTAGGGTTAGGCTGTGGGTAGGGAGGGTTAGGCTGCGGGTACGGAGGGTCATGCTGAAGGGGGAAGGATTAGAGTTAGACTGTGGGTAGGGAGGGTTAGAGTTAGACTGTGGGTAGGGAGGGTTAGAGTTAGATTGTGGGTAGGGAGGGTTAGAGTTAGACTGTGGGTAGGGAGGGTTAGAGTTAGACTGTGGGTAGGGAGGGTTAGGCTGTTTGAGGGGATGGTTAGGGTTAGGCTGTGTGTAGGAAGGGTTAGATTTAGGGATGAGCGGGTTCAGTTCTCGAAGAACTGAACCCACACGAACTTTGCGATACGAGCCGGGATCCGAGTCTGGCTCAGGACGATCCCAAAGCGAGGCTGGACGTCATCTTCCCGCTGTTGGATTCTCGTGGGTTTTGGATTCTATATAAGTCCTGTGCATCTGCGCCATCTTCACTCTGGCTGTGGAGGGTGTATTTGATGGACGTGTCCAGTACTGTGTTGTCTGGCGTAACGTATGGTGAGTGCTCTGTCTGCTGTACCTTAGAGGATTAGGGTTAGGCGGTGGGTAGTGAGTGTTAGAGTTAGGCAGTGGGTAGGTATGGTTAGGCTGTTTTAGAGGTGGGTTAGGGTAAGGCTGCGGGTAGGGTGGGTTAGAGTTAGGGTGTGGGTAGGGTAGGTTAGAGTTAAGCTGCAGGTAGGGAGGGTTAGGCTGTTCAAGGGGAGAGTTAGGGTGTTGGTAGGGAGGGTTACGCTGTGGGATGGGAGGGTTAGGCTGTGGGTAGAGAGGGTTAGGATGCAGGAGGGGAGGGCTAGTCTGTGGGTAGGGAGGGTTAGGCTCTTTGAGAGGAGGGTTATGGTTAGGCTGTGGGTAGGGAGGGCTATGGTTAGTCTGTGCGCGGGTTGGTTAGGTTTAGACTGCGGGAGGGGAGTCTTAGGATTAGGCTGTGAGTAGGGAGGATTAGGCTGCGGGTAGGGAGGGCTATGGTTAGTCTGCAGGAGGGTTAGGCTGCAGGTAGGGAGGGTTAGGCTGTGGGTAGAGAGGGTTAGGGTTAGGATGCGGGAGGGGAGGGCTAGTCTGTGGGTAGGGAGGGTTAGGCTCTTTGAGGTGAAGGATATGGTTAGGCTGTGGGTAGGGAGGGCTATGGTTAGTCTGCGCGTGGGTTGGTTAGGTTTAGGCTGCGGGTAGGGAGGGTTAGGGTTAGACTGCGGGAGGGGAGTTTTAGGATTAGGCTCTGGGTAGGGAGGATTAGGCTGCGGGTAGAGAGGGCTATGGTTAGTCTGCGGGGGGGTGTTAGGCTGCAGGTAGGGAGGGTTAGGCTGCAGGTAGGGGAGGCGTCAGGCTGTGGCTAGGGAGGGTTAGGGTTAGGCTTCGAGAGGGTGAGGATTACGGTTGGCTGTGGGTAGGGTGGGATAGGCTGTTTGAGGGGAGGTTTAGGGCAGGGCCGGCTCGAGGCATGTTCGACTCGAGCGGCCGCGCAGGGCGCCACCCTTAATGGGCGCCGTGCGCTGACGCCGCCATGTCGGAGCCTGGAGCCGGCCCCTGCTGTCCCGGCTGACACTGCTGTGTGCGCCGCCGCTGTGTGCGCTATGCGGCGCCGGCGTCTGATGTCAGACACCGGCGCCGCTCAGCGCGCGCAGACAGCACAGACAGCGGGCGCGCACAGCAGCACTCCCCCTCCCTCGGCACAGCAGGTACTGGGGGCATATGTGGCACTGTGGGGGGCATTTATCTGGCACTGTGGGGGGCATTTATCTGGCACTGTGGGTGGCATTTATCTGGCACTGTGAGGGGCATTTATCTGGCACTGTGGGGGGCATTTATCTGGCACTGTGGGTGGCATTTATCTGGCACTGTGGGGGCATTTATCTGGCACTGTGGGGGCATTAATTTATCTGGCACTGTGGGGGGCATTCATTTATCTGGCACTGTGGGGGCATTCATTTATCTGGCACTGCGGGGGGATGGGACATTTATCTGTGCACTGTGAGGGGGCATTAATGTATCTGGCACTGTGGGGGCATATCTGCGCTGTGGGGGCATTTATGTATCTGCACTGTGGGGGCATGTATGTATCTGGCACTGTGGGGGCATTTCTGTATCTGGCACTGTGGGGGCATTTCTGTATCTGGCACTGGGGGGGCATATCGGCACTGTGGGGGTATTTATGTATCTGGCACCGTGGGGGTATATCTGCACTGTGGGGGCACTTATTTATCTGGCACTGGGGGCATTTATTTATCTGGCACTGTGGGGGCATTTATTTATCTGGCACTGTGGGGGGCATTTATTTATCTGGCACTGTGGGGGGCATTTATTTATCTGGCACTGTGGGGGCATATCTGGCACTGGGGGCATTAATGTATCTGGCACTGTGGGGGCATTAATGTATCTGACACTGTGTGGGGCAATAATGCATCTGGCACTGTGTGGGCACTTATGCATCTGGCACTGGGGGCATTTATGCATCTGGCAATGTGTGGGCATTTATGTATCTGGCACTGGGGGCATTTATGTATCTGGCCCTGTGGGGGCATATCTGGTACTGTGGGGGCATTTTTATATCTGGCACTGTGGGGACATATCTGGCACTGTGTGGGCATTTTTATATCTGGCACTGTGGGGGCACTTATGTATCTGGCACTGTGTGGGCACTTATGTATCTGGCACTGTGGGGGGCATATCTGCACTGTGGAGGCATTTATGTATCTGGCACTGTGGGGGGCATATCTGCACTGTGGAGGCATTTATGTATTTGGCACTTTGGGGGCATTTATGTATCTGAACTGTGGGTGCATATCTGGCACTGTGTGGCCATTTATGTAGCTGGCACTGCTGGGGGGGCATGTCACGTGTAGCTGGCACTGCTGGGGGGGGGCATGTCGCGTGTAGCTGGCACTGCTGGGGAGCATGTCGCGTGTAGCTGGCACTGCTGGGGGGCATGTCGCGTGTAGCTGGCACTGCTGGGGGGCATGTCGCGTGTAGCTGGCACTGCTGGGGGGCATGTCACGTGTAGCTGGCACTGCTGGGGGGCATGTCACGTGTAGCTGGCACTGCTGGGGGGCATGTCACGTGTAGCTGGCACTGCTGGGGAGCATGTTATGTAGTGTTCCCGCTAGGCGTCTGTGGCTAGGCAATGTGTCTCAGTTATCTCCCTGGTGCAATGTGTCTCAGTGCTGTGCCTGGCGCAAAGTGTATAGGAGGTTCTACCTGGTGCAGTGTGTATTAGCTGCACTACTGTGTGGTGTAATGCAAATTGCCACTATTATGTGGCCACGTACCTTCCCCACGAAGTAACTCCCCTTCATTTTTGCTGCGCGCCTTCGGCGCGCACTGTCCATGCTTTGACATATAGGTATGGGAACAACAAGCATTATGTACATCATTTTGCCCTCCTAACTTAAAAATGTGCCCTCCCTGTGATCAGCATCATGCCCTAAAAAGTGAACACTATCATGTGTAGCTGGCACTGCTGCGGGGCATGTCATGTGTAGCTGGCACTGCTGCGGGGCATGTCATGTGTAGCTGGCACTGCTGCAGGGCATGTCATGTGTAGCTGGCACTGCTGCGGGGCATGTCATGTGTAGATGGCACTGCTGCGGGGCATGTCATGTGTAGCTGGCACTGCACATTATGTGTATCTGGCACTATACTGGTGACATCGTGTGTAGGGAACACTACTGTGGCTATGTGTAAGGCTGCTAATTGTGTGAAAATATGTTTATAGTTTGATGATATGAAGTTACGAGGCCACGCCCACTTTTCCAGAGACCACACCCACTTTTCCGTGAGCGCGCGCGCCTTCGGCGCGCGCATTGGGGGAGGGGCGCTTTTACATTTTCTCGCTCAGGGTGCTAGTAGGCCTGGAGCCGGCCCTGGTTTAGGGTTAGGCTGTGGGTAGGGTGCGTTAGGGTTAGGCTGCAGGAGTTGAGGGTTACGGTTAGGCTGCGTGTAGGGAGGGAACCCAGGGAACCCACCCAAATTTTGCAATCCGAGACTTCCCGCCTTACTCGGATCCCAAAGCAAGGCCGAACGCCATCTTCCCGCTGTCGGATTCTCGCAGATTTTGGATTCTCTATAAGTCCCGGGCATCGGCGCTATCTTCTCACCGGCTGTGGGGAGTGTACTGGATGAATGTGTCTGTCTCCAGTACTGTGTTGTCTGGTGTGGCATGGGGAGGGTGCCCTGTCTGCTGTATCTGAAATGGGTGCTCTCTCTCTCTGCTGTATCTAAAAGGGTTCATCTTTCTATCCATCCAGGGGCTCTGCCCCAGTGTAAAATTAAAATAATTAAAGCTGAAAACAAAAAGCCTAAAATTACAATTGTAAAATATATATATATATTTTCTGTTTGTGCTGTACCCCAGTGTACTATACAATTTTTATTCTATTTTAATAAGTACTGTGACACTACCGGTCAGACCGCAGTATATTATTTCCTACTCATACATATATTGTGCAACGTTGTCGGTGAAGTCAACCGCAGTGTGTAATTATTATATATATTTCTGACTCATTTGTGCGACACTATAACCGCTGGTGTGTGATTTAAAAAATACTTCTAAGACTCCCCTTCCGCAGTCTCTGGCTACAGGAGGGAGTGGTTAGGGTTAGCCTGCGGCATGGGAAGGGTACGGGTAGACTGCAGGAGGGGCGGGTTAGGCTGCAGGTATGGAGTGTTAAGCTGTGGGAGGGGAGGGTTAGCGTTAGGCTGCAGGAGGGGGCGGTTAGTGTTAGGGTGCGGGATGGGAGGGAGCGGTTAGATTACTGGAGGGGTGGGTTAGGGTTAGAATTAGGGTTAAAATACTTACTGGGATCCGTCTGGATTTTTTTTAATGATGGACTGCAGCTATTGGCTTTCTGTCAGGATACACGCCCTCTGGGAGTGTATTGTAGTTTAGCAGAATAGCGAACGAAAGATTAGCAGAATTGCTACTAAAAATTTTCAAGCAGTTTCTGAGTAGCTCCAGACCTACTCCTAGATTACGACCACCTGAGTCCATTTAGTTCCTGGTTTGACGTCACAAACACGCCCTGCGTTCAGTCAGCCACTCCCCCGTTTCTCCAGACACTCCTGCGTTTTTGCCTGACACGCCTGCGTTTTTTAGCACACTCCCGGAAAACGCTCAGTTACCACCCAGAAACGCCCCTTTCCTGTCAATCACTCACCGATCAGCAGTGCGACTGAAAAGCGCCGCACGAACAACAGCAAAACTGCTAAGTTTTTAGTTAAATAACTAAGCGCATGCGCGCTGCATACCATGCGCATGCGCATTTAGCAACAAATCGCAGCATAGCAAAAATCGGCGAACAACTCAGAATGACCACCGGTGAGCGCAGGTACCACTCTCCCAGTAATCAACACTTACCAGACGGGTTTGGGCAACTCATTGTTACCAGCTGCCCTGAAACAGGAGACAGGACCCGTTGGTGCGCTAATCATCCCACTCCCCAACATATTGCACTCCAACTTTATGCCCAAGTGATTCTACCTGGCACCGAGTCCAACAATACAGGGGTGATATATACTGTATTACGTATGTGTAATATTATATTGCCTGTATGAGCCTGTCCGCACGTTCATTATATGAATATTAAGTCAAATAACATGAAGATCAACTCTGATTGTTGAAATATAAATCTTGTGATGGGGTCTTTGAACACACAGATTATACTCCGGTAGGCAGCAGGGCACAGTGAAATGTTATGTGTTAACCACCAAACTATAAGGTATTAGATTAAAATCAAGTTTCTAGACAGCTGTGTTCTAAATTACATAAATATATACAGGGTGCATGTATAATTAATGCCCACATTAGATATATGCATGTATAATTAAGTCTCATTTTCTGATTAAGTCAGTAAACATTACATTAACCAGTTAGTTGGTTGATTAATTTCTGTACGAAGGCTTGTATAATTGCAATGGCTGTATACCTTTAAAGAGTCTCCCACTGTAGATTGATTATATAGAAAAGAGCTGAATGCGGAAGTGTCGGCTGTAGACAGATTTCAGGGGTCATTTATGAGACAGTATTACAGGAAAACTATTTTCTTATTATGTTTATTTTTCCGTCATTATGCCTATTATTATTATTATTACAGAGTCATGTACCGATTTGGTGAATGAATGGCATTGATTAGGAGTTTCGGTAATGCCAGACCTTATTAAGCAAGAATGGATCAGGTGTTCCAAACAAACGTCCTGGGACTATGGGGGTAATGCAGACCTGATCGCTCGCTAGCAGTTTTTGCAGAGCTGCGATCAGATAGTCGCCGTCCACCGGGGAGTGTTTTTTAACTGTGCAAGTGTGCGATCGCATGTGCAGCCGAGCGGTACAAAAAAACTTTGTGCAGTTTCTGAGTAGCTCTGGACTTACTCAGCCGCTGCGATCACTTCAGCCTGTCTGGGGCCGGAATTGACGTCAGACACCCGCCCTGCAAACGCTTGGACACGCCTGCGTTTTTCCAACCACTCCCAGAAAACGGTCAGTTGCCACCCACAAACGCCTTCTTCCTGTCAATCTCCTTGCGATCGGCTGTGCGAATAGATTCTTTGTAAAACCCATCGCACAGCAACGATCCGCTTTGTACCCATTCGACGCACCTGCGCATGCATGCGCAGTTTTGACCTGATCGCAGCGCTGCAAAAAGCGCTAGCGAGCGATCAGGTCGGAATTACCCCCTATGACTGCACATATTTAGAGGAGTCTCAATTAATCTGTAAAGCCTTTTTGTAAACGGAACACTGCCAAATTATAAGGAGCTTGTAACCATAGTCAGAGCACCTGTTCCGTACCAGCGTCAAGATCCTACTCGCCCGTATGTCCCAGGTTGTGCAGTATAATTACTGCAATTATATCACAGAGATTATTTCAGGAGGCTACTCGCTCATACGTTTAAATCAGTGAAGACAGTACTACGTGTCCCAGGGACATGATGAAAGGTATATAGTGGGAGGAGCAGGGACCCCAGTAGCACAGAGTATATCAGGAGATGAGTGATGTGTCAGTGAGGACAGGGCTGGATGTGACAGGGGCGGTGACATGATGTGAGGAGGGGAATGCAGGCAGCAGGAAGCCACAGGCTGAGAGTTATATAGTAGGAGGAGCAGGGTCCCAGCAGCACAGAGTATATCAGGAGATGAGTGATGTGTCAGTGAGGACAGGGCTGCATGTGACAGGGGCAGTGACATGATGTGAGGAGGGGAATGGAGGCAGCAGGAAGCCACAGACTGAGAGTTATATAGTGGGAGGAGCAGGGTCCCCAGCAGCACAGAGTATATCAGGAGATGAGTGATGTGTCAGTGAGGACAGGGCTGGATGTGACAGGGGCGGTGACATGATGTGAGGAGGGGAATGCAGGCAGCAGGAAGCCACAGGCTGAGAGTTATATAGTAGGAGGAGCAGGGTCCCAGCAGCACAGAGTATATCAGGAGATGAGTGATGTGTCAGTGAGGACAGGGCTGCATGTGACAGGGGCAGTGACATGATGTGAGGAGGGGAATGGAGGCAGCAGGAAGCCACAGACTGAGAGTTATATAGTGGGAGGAGCAGGGTCCCAGCAGCACAGAGTATATCAGGAGATGAGGGATGTGTCAGTGAGGACAGGGCTGCATGTGACAGGGGCAGTGACATGATGTGAGGAGGGGAATGGAGGCAGCAGGAAGCCACAGACTGAGAGTTATATAGTGGGAGGAGCAGGGTCCCCAGCAGCACAGAGTATATCAGGAGATGAGTGATGTGTCAGTGAGGACAGGTCTGCATGTGAGAGGGCCAGTGACATGATGTGAGGAGGGGAATGGAGGCAGCAGGAAGCTACAGACTGAGAGTTATGTAGTGGGAGGAGCAGGGTCCCCAGCATCGCAGAGTATATCAGGAGATGAGTGATGTGTCAGTGAGGACAGGGCTGCATGTGACAGGGGCAGTGACATGATGTGAGGAGGGGAATGGAGGCAGCAGGAAGCCACAGACTGAGAGTTATATAGTGGGAGGAGCAGGGTCCCCAGCAGCACAGAGTATATCAGGAGATGAGTGATGTGTCAGTGAGGACAGGGCTGACATGATGTGAGGAGGGGGATGGGGGCAGCAGGAAGTCACAGACTGAGAGTTATATAGTGGAAGGAGCAGGGTCCCCAGCAGCACAGAGTATATCAGGAGATGAGTGATGTGTCAGTGAGGACAGGGCTGCATGTGACAGGGGCAGTGACATGATGCGAGGAGGGGAATGGAGGCAGCAGGAAGCCACAGACTGAGAGATATATAGTGGGAGGAGCAGGGTCCCCAGCAGCACAGAGTATATCAGGAGATGAGTGATGTGTCAGTGAGGACAGGGCTGCATGTGACAGGGGCAGTGACATGATGTGAGGAGGGGAATGGAGGCAGCAGGAAGCCACAGACTGAGAGTTATATAGTGGGAGGAGCAGGGTCCCCAGCAGCACAGAGTATATCAGGAGATGTGTGATGTGTCAGTGAGGACAGGGCTGCATGTGACAGGGGCAGTGACATGATGTGAGGAGGGGAATGGAGGCAGCAGGAAGCCACAGACTGAGAGTTATATAGTGGGAGGAGCAGGGTCCCCAGCAGCACAGAGTATATCAGGAGATGAGTGATGTGTCAGTGAGGACAGGTCTGCATGTGACAGGGCCAGTGACATGATGTGAGGAGGGGATTGGAGGCAGCAGAAAGCCACAGACTGAGAGTTATACAGTTGGTGGAGCAGCATCCCCAGCATAGGGATGGCCATCAACCATCGATGATTCAAAATGATCGATGGTTTATGTTCAATGTTGAATGGCTTGCCAACCATGGGGGAGAACCAGATGGTTTCCCACCATTGATGGTATAGAACCACTAGATGGTTCTTCCCCCACACTCTTACAGAGTGCAGAGACACAGAGCATAGCTCCGCCCCTGACTCCCACGAAGACCCACTCCCAGCTTCTGATTGGCCTTCAGGCCAGTCAGTGAAAGTACATGGATGACAATCGGGTTGTGTAACCATTGATGGTCATCTACTGCATAGTATGCAACCATCGATGGAAACATGCCGTTTCTCAATCGATGATTACCATTGATGGTAGGCACACCGATGGCCATCCTTACCCCAGCAGCACAGAGTATATCAGGAGATGAGTGATATCTTAAACAGTTTCCTGACTATTACCTTGTAACCTCAATGTTTCTAATAATGACAATAATGCTCACAGTTTTGGTAAAACAGTATGTAATGTGAATGCCATTGTTGTACATTTATTCTATGTATGTGCTTCAGTTAGACCTTATTCTAAAAAAAGTGGTGTCAAAATGTCCAAAAGAAATTTCTGTTACATGCAATACGGTGGTGAGCCTTATGGAGGAGTCATCCAGCAGAAAGCACACCAATGGTGGGGCCACCCACCTCCTCTCTTGGAGCCAATGCTGCAGAGGAGTATGGTGCCTACCTGGCTCAGCACTGACAGGGGCAGGCTGCTGGGTGGCTGAAACTCCTCCCAATGGGACATTGTGAGAAAGTCCTGTTGTCAAGCCAGTGGCAGAGAGGAGGAGCTGAAGGTGAGAGGCCGGGCGGAGTGGGAAAGGGCCGCCTCCATTCCCCTCCACTCCTCCGGTGCACTGCTTCCATCCCTCTGTTGCTGCTGGGACTGCCCGCAGCTTACTAATTATGGGGCAGATGTGTTAACCTGGAGAAGGCATAAGGAAGTGATAAACCAGTGATAAATGCAGGGTAATAAATGCACCAGCCAATCAGCTCCAATATGTAAATTAACAGTTAGGAGCTGATTGGCTGGTGCGTTTATCACGTGGCATTTATCACTGGTTTATCACTACCTTATGCCTTCTCCAGGTTGATACATCTGCCCCTATGAGTCAGTCTGACTCTTTATTAGTACTGCTGTTAATGACACTGACTGCGGACCTCGGTGCTATGCATCAGTGATAGATCCACCTCTGGGTGGGGAGTCTAGGGGACAGTGTGTGGGGGGGGGGGGCCCTAAATGTATGGCGCCATGGGATGACCATCCCTATAATCCAGCTCTGCTGTCAACACTCTATTTATGGCCTATGAGCAATTCACTCCAGATCCCAACTGTACAACAAAGGGGATGCAGGTAATATACCGGCTGCCAGGATACCAATGTCAGAATCCCAACAAGCGGTAAAATGCCGGCAGCCGGAATACCGACCGCAGCCCTGAATTTACACTTGGGTGGTGGGTTCGCACCAGCACTCAAGTGGGAATGAAACCTATGGAGAGCAAAGCTTGCCACTGGGGCCAAAGTGTGGGCCCTCCGCTCGCTGCTGGGATTCAGGCCAGATGACAACCGGGGGTGTGGTTCATCAAATCGACAGTGTCTAGGTCGACAATGTTTAGGTCGACCACTATAGGTCGACAGTCACTAGGTCGACATGGATGGAAGGTCGACAGGGTTTCTAGGTCGACATGTGCTAGGTCGACAGGTCTAAAGGTCGACATGATGATTTTTTTTTTTTTGTCGTTTTCTTCGTAGAGTGACCGGGATCCCAAATTAGTGCACCGTGTCCCCTCGCATGGCTCGCTTCGCTCGCCATGCTTCGGCCATGGTGCCTTCGCTTCGTTCGGCACACTTTACCGTTCCAATCGTAGTCCACGTGGATCGTTAAGTATAAAAAAATTCAAAAAAAGAAAAAAAATGTGAAAAACTCATGTCGACCTTTAGACCTGTCGACCTAGCACATGTCGACCTAGAAACCCTGTCGACCTTCCATCCATGTCGACATAGTGACTGTCGACCTATAGTGGTCGACCTAAACCTTGTCGACCTAGACACTGTCGATCTTCAGACCGGATCCCGACAACCGGCACCCCGTCAGTCAGTACCACGTACAGCATGTATTCCCAACAAAGGCATTCACTGAGATATCAGTGAGATTAGATTTGTTTATTCTGAGGTTAAGTACAGTGATGCTTGCGGACAATATAACATGCAATCTCACACATAATATACACATAATGCATTGCAGAGTCTTTGAAATTCACTTTACTACCATGAATACAGCTTTGATTTCAAAGATCATAAGGCATGTAATGACAATGACCTAAGTGATTTGCAAAAATTATGCAAATTGTAAGTCTTGCTTTCATATCGTTTTTTTGGTTTTTTTTTTATGCTTTTGACCTTTGATGTTATTAAAATAAAAAAAAATACAAAACAACAACAATGTAGTAAAATAATTAAGTAAACAGATTTATAGAAGATTCCAACTTAGAAAAGACTATTACTGCAAATGTACCTGACCATTACAAGGAAACTCGCAAATTGCTGCCTGGCACATTGTTTGACGTGTTCCCAAAGAGACACATTCATATGACCTCACTGCATTCTAATAGTGAAATTTATAATTTTCTTAAAATTGCCATGTAACGTTTTAGAAGTACATGCAGCAACATACAGTAGCTTGTAATTTAAATATTCTCTGTATTTCTAAATGTCTTGCATTTATTGAAGCATTGTATGTTTTTTTATTATTGTTTATTTAAATTTTTATTAATACAGTTTTTTATTGTGTTGCTATTTGTTTGGTCTGCTGTAGCTTTTCTGGTTCACAGTTTGTTTTTTTAATTGATTTCTTCGAAAATTATATATTTTGTTTTAAGTTACTAACTGCTGTATTTAGATTCATGTAAAGCATTTCTGTTAGTGTGAATTATATATTTTAAAATTGCCCTCCATAGCTGCAGATAGCTCTGAATATTTTATTTTTCGTATGCATTGATTTTCAAAAAATGGTCATTAATGTAAAACAAGAACCAAAAGTAAAAAAGAAAAGAAAAATTTAAATTCAAAATAATGTGGACCTGGGGGATTCAGCTATTCAATTAGCTGCTATATATTGCTTAAAAATAGTAATTATTGTTTGAAAACACATAGAATCCGTGAAAAATTCACAGACCTACAGTATGTGTTTTCACTTCTAAAATGATGAAAGATTGCTTTTTATCAGGAATTTTATTTTTTGAGCCTGCTGAAGTCCCCCCAAAAAATGCCCAATAATAGATGCCTGTAGCCATTCTTCAGGGCTGTTTTGGATAGTCCCAGGGGATCAATTAGCCCACAGTAAATTACTGTGGCTAGTTGAAGCCCCACCCCCTCCACCATTAATACTAATAATATTTAAAATTGTATGAAAAAATTATAAAAATAAATAACATTTTTATTTAATAATATTATTACTATTTTTATTAAGATCATTTAAAAATATCAGTACTATTTAAAATTCAATACAGATGTAAAAATGTTTATTTGCCAATTAAGCTTAAATTATATGAAAACATTCTTATTTAAAAATTAAACACTTTTTTATTTTATTTATACTTGTATGTGTTTCAAGAAAATAAAATCTTCATAAATATTTGACATGCTCATATCCTATTCAGTTTCCACAATCTCATGTCATCCAAATATCCTACCACCTTGTGTCCCTTATGGGTCTCTCTCATCTTCATCCAATACACATTCCTTTCATTTAATGTCTTTCAGTTAGATTTTTACTATGAAAAGTCAAAACATTAACGCCTCATCAAATCAAACGTTTGAAAAACCAGCAGGTGTAATAAAAAATTACCTCTGGATCAGCAGCTTCCGAGAACATCCAGCTGTAATGATACATTACCCATCAATTCATTGTTTTAATGTGCAGACATGTTAACTTAAGCTGGGTCGCTCAAGTAATGGATTCACTGATTAGTTCCCGTTTTGGTCTATAATTGTTCAATGATTTCTGCAGCTTAACAAAACAACATTTTATTTCCAGCTGTTTCTAACGGGCTTAAAACCTAAGCACATACCACACTCACACATATATATATATATATATATATATATTTATATATATATATATATATATATATATATAAAACCTAAGCACATACCACACTCACACACACACACATATATATATATATATATATATATATATATATATATTTGACCAAATGCCTCAGGTTAAGTTAATCAGTGTAGTCCTGCCAATAAGTAATATTTTTAGATAATGCAAATGTCAAAATTGTTACAGCTATTAATTATCAGCAGTTGTTTCCTAAAGCACAAAATAAGAACTGAATTAATGTACTTTAAGACACTCAAAGCCCAGGCATTCTTTGTAAAATGACGAGGTAAAGAGCCCCTTGCATTGCGAGTAAAGACTGTTCATTGCTTTAATAGCACTTTTTCACCGTAGACACACCCCTCAAATCCTGGGAGGGATACAATAGCATAATTGTTCTTTAAGGCTTTGAGACCTTGACACATCTGTCACTGGAAGAATAGTGAATAATAACACGGCAACTACAGTATTTTATGCAAATTCCACTTAGCAGTTTCAAGAATTCCTTAAGACTGATCTTGCCACTTTGTTGACAGTTGCATTGTTAATCTACCTTTGTATCCGAGGGTGCTAAAGTTTTGCCCTTTTGTTGAATGATACTCATTTTAAAATCTCTACATAATGTGAACAACAAACATAGAAACATTCATTTGATAATTAATCAGCCATGAAAACAATATTCTAGCGTGTGGTTGGGTTTTTTTTTTTTTGGGGGGGGGGGGGTGATTCACTTAAACTATCAGTAGTAAAATCAGTCAGACACACAATGGAATACTCAGAATAACAGGAACAATATACAGATGTGTCACTGTAGAATTAAAATGGGCATGTTAGGTAAAAAGGTTAGGAAACAATTTTAACAATTTAACAAAGTTATAGGGTGCAATTTAGAATTAAATGTAATGAAAAATGTGCTTGAAAGCAATATAGTACAACCAGAGAGCAGAAAGATGTGACGGCTGTAGATTTTGTTGATATTAAGTTATTGTGAAAACTGAACAAACTGTTAATTTTGTGGTGAAATAAATTACTTTTTATGCAGCAAGTTCTATTGTGGTGATTATCCTGTGCATAGGATTTGACACCTAGGCGTGTACAGTATATAAACTGTGGGTCTGATTCATATTTGTACTGTAAGTAAAGCAAATAAGCCAGGAACTGAGCAAAACCATGCTGCACTGCAGGTGGGGCAGATGTAACATGTGCAGAGAGAGTTATATTTAGGTGGGGTGTGTGTACACTGAAATCTAAATTGCAGTGTAAAAATAAAGCTGTCTAACATTTGTTTGCTACATGCAAAAGTAGCCAGTATTTACCCTGCACAGAAAAAATATAAATGTGTTTGCTCCCCTTGCATGGCATCATGGGCCCTCATTACGAGTTGTTCGCTCAGTAAATTTCATCGCATCGCAGCGATTTTTCGCTTAGTACGCATGCGCAATGTCCGCACTGCGACTGCGCCAAGTAAATTTGCTATGAAGTTAGGATTTTTACTCACGGCTTTTTCATCGCTCAGGCGATCGTAGTGTGATTGACAGGAAATGGGTGTTTCTGGGCGGAAACAGGCCGTTTTATGGGCGTGTGGGAAAAAACGCTACCGTTTCCGGAAAAAACGCAGGAGTGGCTGGAGAAACGGGGGAGTGTCTGGGCGAACGCTGGGTGTGTTTGTGACGTCAAACCAGGAACGACAAGCACTGAACTGATCGCAGATGCCGAGTAAGTCTGAAGCTACTCTGAAACTGCTAAGAAGTTTGTAATCGCAAAATTGCGAATACGTCGTTCGCAATTTTAGGATGCTAAGATTCACTCCCAGTAGGCGGCGGCTTAGCGTAAGCAACTCTGCTAAAATCGCCTTGCGAGCGAACAACTCGGAATGACCTCCTTGGTTTGTTCCAGACAGAGTTCCTTTCTTTTTTTTGCTTCACTAACAAACATTAATCAGGCCTTGTGAGTGATCCCACTTTGTTATAGTTGCATTGGGGATGGGGGAATGGATTCGGATGATTCAGAGATTCATCTGATTTTCAGAAATTCACCAATGGCAAATTCAATTGTCAACTGGCATCAAGTGACCCAAAACTCAGTAAATCAAATCAAGTGACGGAGGCACTTAGGGGTTTATTTACTAAGCCTTAGATGGAGATAAAGTGGACGGAGTTAAAGTATCTACCAATCAGCTTCTAACTGTCATTTTTCAAACCCAGCATGTGACATGGCAGTTAGATGCTGATTGGCTTCATCCACTTTATCTCTATCCAAAGCTTAGTAAATAGACCCCTTAGTGGTACTTGGTTGCTCCCAGGACTTATGCCCAATTCATGGTGGAAAAAACACTTATAGAAAATGAGTAGATCCAAACCTGTTTGTCAACCAAGCCAAACTCGTGCATGAAAGATCAAACCGGGAGAGTCATTGGACTAAAGGTATAGAGAGCACACTGATTTTGCAAGGACACCAGTCACAGAACTGCCTTAGTTGAGTCTTCAGCAGGAATACTGTCAACCAGTAAGGGTGCAGACAATTTACTAGATTGCTTTCCATTGTTGGAAATATGTATAAGTCTTGAGAGGGAACCTACTATTCCAGGAAATGCATAACATATTCAGCATGCAATGCAGATATTCACACAATTGGTCAATGATTTTCAAATGCACATGCTTCCAAGTAGCTGAAAACACTAGAGCTCTGCCCAGGCACATTTTGATGGTTTGGGTTCTAATTCGTCATCGGATTTTGGTGTTGCCAAAACTGCCTCACTAGTTTTGGTTTTAGTTTTGGACCTGATTTTTTTTTTTTTTTTAACTGATTACAAAAGAAAACTAAAATCACAGAATAAGACCTTTTTTTGTTCCTATAGATTGAATCTCAATAACATTCATTGACAGTCGTTTCTAGTCAATTTTGACCACCTCACAGCTCACAATATTGTTTTCGTTCAGTTTAGGCCAAAGGCTGCAGTGAGCTGGCTGGTTACTAAGCGACAGAGCAGCACACAAACACAGGACGGTTTATAGCACATCTATGAAACCTTGCCACATAGCAGTGACAGAAAAGTGGTGCAAGATGGAATTGTCCTTGGGCTCGCCCACCCACCCTTATGTTGGATATTAAAAAGGACAGTTTAACAATACAACCACTTCAGCATCAAAGACTGCCACTTTGTGGCTGAAGTGCTTGGATTTTTGTGCCCCCACAAAACATTTTTTTGGGAAGACTACCTTCGATCACTAATGAGGAGGTTGATAACAAGGGTGATAATTACAACGATTTATTATAATTTTGTAATATAAATTTAATGAACTTGCCGCAAATTATGTGACATGGAGGAGGTGCCTAGATGGCTAATGTCCCTACATCTACTAACTTTGGCCTCACAAATTGAGCAGATGCCTTAACAAATAATCCCACACCCAATAGGTGGCATTTTTTGTTTTATGCCCAGACATTACAATGACTTTCTTTTTATCATGGGCAAAACTGCAGCCACTGGTGGCTCTTACACAAAGAACATCATCAACATCATCATCATCCACAGTGTCAGATTAGTAGTACACATCTCCCCCTCAACTTCCACACAAGCATCCTCAATTTCTATTATGTTCTAATCACCATCCTTACTTGTTCTGCTCCCCAGATGTGCAGATGGTGCATACATGGTGGAAGGAGGTGAAAGAGGCTTTTGTATGAGGACAGTGTGAGAAATGTCAAACTCACACATAGCTAATGTGGACACCCTAGACTCTCCTTAGGGATGTGTGACAGTTCTGAACACAGTTTGTTTTACTGCCTTAGTGGTTTAATTTTTTTGATGCCTCTTCTAACCCCTGAGTGAAAAGGTCTTGTATCGTCATGAGAGGCAGCAGAAGATTCCTCACTGACAGTTGTAGAACCAACTTTCATAAAAAATAAGGGCAAGGCCTTAGCCTTTCCTTGCCACTGCATGTGGTGAATGTCATGTTGGCAATTTTTTGTTTTTTTCTGCACTAAACTTTCCCCTTACTAGGGGTGATTTTTTTCTTTACCACTGTAAAATATCGTGTTTTCTTTATTTCAGATGGCCTTGATCATTGGCTTTAGTAGATAATGTCAAATGACTAGTGTAATCATGACTAGTGGCAGTAACTGCAGCAGTAGTACTTGTTTGCTGCTCCTGCTCTTCTCTAAACTGATCGATATCCATTTCTAAATTTGCAGTTCAGCTCACACGGATTCAAAGGGCTTTAATATGTACATGAATACATGCACTGGGGTACAGCGCACACAGGTTGTACAAACTTTAAAAAAAAAACTTTTTTTGACTTTTTTTGCAACTGAAACTGCGGAGAGTCACAGGGCATGTGTAACACGCCGGGGGTTGGCATGTGTGTCTAAGTGGTTGGAAGAGGTATCACAGATGTTCAGTGGCTATGTGACAGAGGTAGTATACTGTAGATTGATATAGAACAGTACTGTACTGACAGCAATACCAGGATTTTTCTTTTATTGAGCCGCAAAGAACTCTGGATTAAAGATGGTGATTCATTAATTGGTAAAACTGGACAATCACAATAATACTGGTGCATTAAAGAAGACAAGAAAATCACATGTGACTACAGCTCACTGGAACATTTAATAATTCAGTCAATCTAATCACATTTTATATATATGCATATTCCAAAAAAAAGAAGAGAATAATGAGAACAATAAAAAAAGTGATTAAGAATACTGTTTCAATAGCAATTACTGCTTTTCTAGCTATCCCTAAAATGAATGTCTTAGTCTTCACAGACAATTTTACGTTGAAGCTCTTAGATCCCACAGTGCCACAGTATAGCAAAGGGTGGTATGGTGTCACTGTTCTTGTTGCACAAGGGATGGATCTCCTACAAGTGTCACAGTGTTGTAATGGCACTTACAGTATAAACAATATCAATCCTGGGTTTTATCAGTAGAAATGTCACTGTGCTTCAGCATGCATAAAGGATGTAATTATCAAAGGTATCTTAGGATCTCTTACAATTCAGCTTCCTCTGTAGTAAGTATTCCATGGACAAGTAACTCAGGGGGTCATTCCGAGTTGATCGTAGCTGTGCTAAATTTAGCACAGCTACGATCACCTTCCCAGACATGCGGGAGGATGCCCAGCACAGGGCTAATCCACCCCGCATGTCAGTCCAGCCCCCTTCCCCCCGCACAAGTACAAAGCATCGCACAGTGGCGATGCTTTTGCACTTGAAGAGTAACCCCTGGCATGCGCAGCTCCTGCAGCTGGCTGAGAGTTACTCGTTGCTGCCCTGGGTTGCAGCGGCTGCATGTGACGTCACGCAGCCACTGCGGCCCACTCCCCGCACGGTCCGGCCATGCCTGCATTGACCAGACCACACCCCAAAAATGGAAGCCATACGCCGGCCTGCCGACCCCTCCCGCCCAGCGACCACCTTTGCCTGTCAATCAGGCAGAGGTGATCGCTAGGTAATGACGGCCTCCGGCCGTCTGGGGTGCGCCGGCGCACTGCGGCGAACAACTGCAGCGTGCAATCAGGTCGGAATGACCCCCCCAGTCTTTACTCCTTAAGGCAACTCAATGCCTCTCTCAAGCTCTTCTTACAAATTATATCTCTGTCCTGGTCACTGTATTCAAGCAAGGGCTAGTCTGTGTGGGTGGCACTTGATACCGACAACTATTTTCCCTCTTTTGCGCTCGCACTGCTACCAGCATACCAGCGGTTGGGATCCGGGCGCCGGTATTCTGGGCGCCAGGATCCAGAGCGCCCAGAATACCGTAGTAGACCCGTCTGTGGGATGTTCTATTAAGGGCCTGGTAGCGCCCCTTCTCTCCACGCAGTAGTCAGCAGTATGTGTGACAAACGGACAATTGGGTCTAACACTCGCCTGCTTGCAGTCCACAACACAAACAGTCTCTGTGTACTCACTCTGAATCTCTTCCGTAGTTCCGCTCACTAGCTGGACCTGTCTCAGCAGTTTTCAGCTTCACAAGATGGCCACAGTGTAAGCACCTCTAAGTAAGCCTGGCTGTGTCTGGTCCCCGGCTGTGACATCTCACACCCGCTCTCTACTGGTTCTCTGCCCTTCCTGCTGCTCCAGCTCTGCAGCTCTGCTCTCCACCGCCCTGCGTGACCACCTGGTTTGCTCTGCCTCTGCTTCTCCCGCCCTGCTCCTCACAGCATGTCCACTCCTATATTAACTTCATTTTGTTCTCACTATCCCAATGTATGCGACCAAGAGAGGATGTTGCATCTAAAAAAGAACGAAGTAGGCATCCCAGATGTTCACCAAGGGAAGGTCTTATACTCGTGATTAGCGTAAAGTCACAGAATTAATAACCTAATGATTAGCCATTGCCAAAACACATGTACACAAACCCTTCAGTTACTCATATTATTATATGTCAGCTACACAAATCTGCAAGTTATGGATAAAACAAGGTGGCAACACAACCAAGAGCACTTCCGCCTGATTGTGATCCACTGGGAAAAGCTTGCTCAGTGGCTAGAATGATTACAGCTCCTACCCCTGATTTAGTGTGTTCTCTCACATTGTGTCCAGTGCTGCCGGAATATATTAACTGGGATGCCAACTTTCGTGAGTGGGCTTGAGGTGCTACTGTAGATGGCAGATGTAAGAATTTGCTGTGGGCATTCCTTGCCAAGTTTTTTTTAAACTATTGGGGGTGTTGATCCAGCCCCCTGTATGACTGATGATGTCATGCATAGATCTCATCAATGGCGGGCACCAGCATTCAGAGAAAAGGGTTGGGCCATCATAATAATTGCTTTGCATGAGAGCATTTCGGTTGCAGTAGTTGATGCCAGGTAATGACATGCAAATGACTTATCACAAGGCATTTATTACTTCTGGATTATGCTGTAGGCAGATGACCTGCCAATTAACACCTTTTTTTGTTTTAATGGTATCAAGTCAAACATCTATAGCATCACCACAGGACAAGACATCTTAATCAATACATGCGGGTGTTACTTCCTAATTAAAACAAGATGGGAAATCTGTTGTCCCAAGTCCAATTTACTTATTTCTTTGCTCAGTTAGTACAGACATCAGTTTCTTTACTAGTGACCCAACAGGAACAACTGAAAGAGGTAAAACAAGCCTACGGAATGGTATTTTAGGACCAAGCGTCAGGATGTAAAACCCAGCACTCCTGATTGTGTTTATGGTCGATATTTAAAAAGGCAATGCTTCTACTTGCAAGACCAAGCTGGGTAAAAGCATTGGGGGTCATTCCGAGTTGATCGCACTTAACAACTTTTTGCTGCTCGTGCGATCAACCTAACGCCGCCTATGGAGGAGTGTATTTTAGCATAGTAGGGCTGCGATCGCTTGTGCAGCCCTGCTATGCTAAAAAAGTTTCAAGTATAACAAGACCAGGGCTGCAGTTACTCACCCAGTGCGATGGACCCAGCGATGAAGGTCCCGGTCCTGACGTCAGACATCTGCCCTCCAAATGCCTCGACATGCCTGCGTTGGACTCAACACGCCTGGAAAACGGTGAGCATCCACCCCGGAATGCCTCCCGCCTGTCCGTCTTCTTGCGATCGCCGATGCAATCACATTTCTCGCTGGCGGCGTCGTTGCCCAGCAACTACCGTCGCCAGGCAATGATGGGCGTGCGCAATGCACCCGCCGCGCATACTCATTTCTGACCCGTTTGCACGCAGCGAAGAACCACTGTGTGCGAACGGGTCGGAATGACCCCCATTGCCCTTTTAAATACTGTGCATAAACAATATCAAAAGGGATTCGCAAATAAGCACCCAAATATTTAGAGGTTTTAAAGAGGTAGGTAGCACGGTCAATAAAAAAAATAAAAAATATCCGTGATAAAACACATGCATATTTCACAGCACTATACAGTTATACAGATCAGTCCGTGGACCATTAGAGCTTACACTTTATATTCTCTATCACATGAACACAAACACACTAGGGTTATTGCTTTGGACAGGAGCCAATTAACTTACCAATATGTTTTTGGAGTGTGGGAGGACACTCAAGCACCTGGATGGGGAAGGAACATACAAACTGCACACAGTTAGTGCCCTGGTAGTTGGTAGGGAATTAAACTAATGCCCTTAGTGCTGTGAGCCATTAATGCTAATCACTTCTCCGCTATGTTGCAAAATAACAGAAATGATCCGCTCTCCATCAATTAAATTTATCAAAGTCGGTGCCATCTACAATGCCGATTACACTCTGTTCAACCGGTTGATTATTGGTAAAATTATTTTATTTGATGTGTTTGCAAAGTCTGGGCAACCATTAGGTGAGGAAAGGGGGACATTAAATACTGAATGAGTGACACAATATCAATTATTCCATGTTTTCAATGTTGTGAGTGTATATCTGAGATAAACTAGTCAACTTACTTACCTTTCTCCCTCTTACAGAATTATAGCTACACAGTATGCTGTACTTTGAAAAAAATAATAAAAGAACTATGGCTCACATTCCGAGTTGATCGCTCGCTAGCTGCTTTTAGCAGCAGTGCACACGCTAGGCCGCCGCCCTCTGGGAGTATATCTTAGCTTAGCAGAAGTGCGACCGAAAGGTTAGCAGAACTGCTCGTAAAAATTTTCATGCAGTTTCTGAGCAGCTTCAAACCTACTCCTACCTTGCGATCACCTCAGTCAGTTTAGTTTCTGCTTTGACGTCACAAACACGCCCTGTGTTCGGCCAGCCACTCCCCCATTTCCCCAGCCACTCCTACGTTTTTACCTGTCACGCCTGCGTTTTTTAGCACACTCCCTGAAAACTGTCAGTTACCACCCAGAAACACCCACTTCCTGTCAATCACTCACCGATCCACAGAGCGACAGAAAAGCGTAGCTCGACCTTGTGTAAAACTGCATAGTTTTGTGTGAAAGTACTTCGCGTGTGCGTACTGCGGCCCGTACGCATGCGCAGAAATGCCGCTTTTTCACCTAATCGCCGCGCTGCGACCGAAAGCAGCTAGCGATCAAATTGGAATGAGGGCCCAAGATCCCTCAGGCTGGATGAGGACCATTGTTGAACATCATATTCCAAATATTTGCAAAGATTCTCAAATTCCACTCCAGGTCTCAGGTCTCTTGCGGGCTTCACCAAGATTTGTCTTCAACCATCAACTGGTTAGCATCTTATTAGCATGCTCCAGACATCAAGCTTCACTGTAGAGATAACGTTCTTGGTTGCAATGTTCAACTAACACCAAACATCAATCCTGGTGATAAGTCAAAATAGGATTTTAATTACCTACCGGTAAATCCTTTTCTCGTAGTCCGTAGGGGATACTGGGAGTCCATTTAGTACCTTGGGAATATAGGCCCTCATTCCGAGTTGTTCGCTCGCTAGCTGCTTTTAGCAGCATTGCACACGCTAAACCGCCGCCTACTGGGAGTGAATCTTAGCTTAGCAGAATTGCCAACGAAAGATTAGCAGATTTGCGAATAGAAATTTCTTACCAGTTTCTGAGTAGCTCGAGACTTACTCAGCCATTGCAATCAGTTCAGTTAGTTTCGTTCCTGGTTTGACGTCACAAACACACCCAGCGTTCGCCCAGACACTCCCCCGTTTCTTCAGACACTCCCGCGTTTTCCCCAGAAACGCCAGCGTTTTTTCGCACACTCCCATAAAACGGCCAGTTTCCGCCCAGAAACACCCACTTCCTGTCAATCACACTCCGATCACCAGAACGATGAAAAATCCTCGTTATGTCGTGAGTAAAATACCTAACTTTTGAGTAAAATAACTAAGCGCATGTGTTCTGCGAACCTTGCGCATGCGCAGTAAGCGACTAATCGCA
Organism: Pseudophryne corroboree; assembly: GCF_028390025.1. Classification (NCBI taxonomy): domain Eukaryota; kingdom Metazoa; phylum Chordata; class Amphibia; order Anura; family Myobatrachidae; genus Pseudophryne; species Pseudophryne corroboree. The sequence continues at coordinate 166,307,610 of NC_086455.1, read as the reverse complement.
ATATAGCGAAACTCGGCAACGAGCGAACAACTCAGAATGAGGGCCATAGACGGGTCCACTAGGAGCCTTGGGCACTTTAAGAATTTGATAGTGTGCGCTGGCTCCTCCCTCTATGCCCCTCCTACCAGACTCAGTCTAGGAAACTGTGCCCGAGGAGACGGACATACTTTGAGAGAAGGATAGATAAGGAAAGTGGTGAGATTACGAACCAGCACACAGAAAAATAGGAAAGCCATGCCAACCAAACTTGAAACATGAACAGCAACAGCTGAACAAACCAGAATACTTAACCAAGTAACAGTGCAGGAAGAATGAAGCACTGGGCGGGCGCCCAGTGTCCCCTACGGACTACGAGAAAAGGATTTACCGGTAGGTAATTAAAATCCTATTTTCTCTTACGTCTTTGGGGATACTGGGAATCCATTTAGTACCATGGGGAAGTACCAAAGCTCCCAAACCGGGTAGGAGAGTGCTGAGGTTCCTGTAGAACTGACTGACCAAACTGAAGGTCCTCAGAGGCCAAAGTATTGAACTTGTAAAACTTTGCAAATGTGTTCGAAACTGACCAAATAGCTGCTCGGCAGAGCTGTAAAGCCGAGAGACACCCCGGGCAGCCGCCCAAGAAGTACCCACCGACCTAGTAGAGTGAGCCTGTACAGATTTTGGAACCGGCAATCCTGCTGTGCAATAAGCATGCTGGATAGTGAGCCTGATCCAGCGTGCAATAGACTGCTTTGAAGCAGGACACACAATTTTATTGGGATCAAAGAGAACGAACAGCGAGTCAGATTTCCTGTGACGAGCTGTCCTCTTTATGTACACCTTCAAGGCCCTCACCACATCCAAAGACTTTGAAGTAGCAGAGGTGTCCGTAACAGCCGGAACCACAAGAGGTTGGTTGATGTGAAACCAGGAAGAAATTGCTAATGAGTTCTGAGTTCAGCACTGTCTTCATGGAAAATTAAGTAGGGGCACTTGTGAGACAACGCCCCTAGCTCCAACACATGTCTTGCTGAAGCCAAGGTCAACAGTGTGACGGTCTTCCACGTAAGGTACTTTACATTAACCTCCTGTAATGGTTCAAACCAGTCCGATTGGAGGAACTGCAGCACCAAATTGTGATCCCAAGGTACCATGGGGGGCACAAAGGGAGGCTGGATGTGCAGAACACCTTTCAAAAATGTCTGGAACTCAGGGAGAGAAGCCAATTGTTTCTGAAAGTAAAGAGACAAGGCCGAAATTTGGACTTTAATGGAGCCTAGGCGTAGGCCCACATCCACTCCCAACTGCAGAAAAAGCAGGAGACGTCCCAGATGAAATTCCACCACAGAATATTGTCTGCTCTCACACCAACAGACATACTTCTTCCATATACAGTAGTAATGTTTAGACGTTACCCCCTTCCTGGCTTGGATCATAGTCAGGATGACCTTGTCAGGAATTCCTCTCCTGGCTAGAAGCAGCCGTTCAACTTCCATGCCGTTAAACGTAGCCACAGTAAGTCTTGATAGACAAACGGACCCTGTTGCAGAAGATCCTCACAAAGAGGTGGAGGCCACAGATCTTGGCTCAGCATCTCGAGAAGATCCGCATACCAGACCCTTCAAGGCCAGTCCAGAGCAATGAGGACTGCTTGAACCTTTTCCCTTCTTATTCTTTTTAGAATTCGTGGGATCAGAGGAAGTGGAGGAAACATGTACACCAGCTGGTAGACCCACGCAGTTGTCAGAGCGTCTACCGCCACTGCTTGTGGGTCCCACGACCTGGAACAATACCGCTTGAGCTTCTTGTTGAGTCGAGAGGCCATCATGTCGATCTATGGATATCCCTACCAATGTGTCATCCACCGTAACACCTCCCGGTGGAGGCCCCACTCCCCCAGGTGCAGGTTGTGTCTGCTGAGGAAGTCTGCTTCCCAGTTGTCTACTCCCGGAATGAAGACCACCGAAAACGCCACGGCGTGTTTTTCCACCCAGAGGAGAATTCTTGACACCTCTGACATTGCTGCTCTGCTTTTCGTTCTGCCCTGTCAGTTTATGTACGTTACCGCCGTTACATTGTCCGACTGGATTTGAATGGCCTGTTTCCGAAGTAGAGATGAGGCCTGCAGAAGGGCGTTTTAGATTGCCCAGAGTTCCAAGATGTTTATTGGAATGACCACTTCCCGACTTGACCATCTTCCTTGAAACTGCACCCCATGGGTCACTGCTCCCCAACCTCTGAGGCTTGCGTCTTGGGTTAGCAGAATCCAATTCTGAATCCCAAACCTCCGACCCTCGACGAGGTGAGAAGTCTGTAGCCACCACAGAAGGGAGATTCTGGCTTTCGACGACAGACAGATTCTCTGGTGCATGTGAAGATGCGATCCGGACCATTTGTCCAACAGATACAGCTGGATGGGCCTCGCATAAAACCTTCCGTACTGAAGCGCCTCGTAAGAGGCCACCATTTTCCACAGAAGGTGAATGCACAGATGCACCGAGATCCAGGTTGGTTTCAGGACAGCCCGAGCCATCGACTGGATTTTCATAGTCTTCTCCAAGGGAAGGAACACTTTCTGAGACTCCATGTCCAGTATCATTCCCAGGAAAGGAAGCCTCTGCGTCGGTTCCAGGTGAGATTTTGGTAAGTTCAGAATCCACCCGTGATCCAGGAGTAGTCTAGTTGAGAGGCCAATGCTATCCAACAACCACTCCCTGGACTGTGCCTTTATCAGAAGATCATCCAGGTACGGAATTATGTTCACTCCCTGTTTGCGGAGTAGAAACAGCATCTCTGCCATCACCTTGGTGAACACTCTCGGTGCTGTGGAGAGACCAAATGGCAGGGCCTGGAAATGGTAGTGGCAGTGCTGCAGTGCAAACCGTAGATAAGCCTGATGAGGTGGCCAGATCGGAATGTGAAGGTACGCATCCTTGATATCCAGAGACACTATGAATTCCCCCTCCTCCAGATCTGAGATCACCGCTCTCAGAGACTCCATCTTGAATTTGAACACTCGTAAGTACGGGTTCAATGACTTGAGGTTCAAAATCGGCCTTACCGAACCGTCCAGTTTCAGTACTACACTCAAGTTGGAGTAATAACCCTGGTTTTGCAGATGAGGTGGAACTGGAACAATGACCTGAGAATGTACCAGTTTTTGAATGGCGTCCTGTAAGGTTGTACTTGCTTCCTGTGAAACTGGTAAGCCTGATTTGAAGAATCAGTGAGGTAAGATCTCCTGAAACTCCAGTCTGTAGCCCTGGGAAATAAGATCTATGACCCAGGGATCCTGGCATGACGTTGTCCAGATGTGACTGAAAATTTTTAGTCGGGCTCCTACCTGCCAGTCTTCCACCGTCATGCGGAAGGCTTTGAGGAAGCAGAGCTTGAGCTCTGTTCCTGTGACCTGGCAGTTGCTGTATTTTGTGGTTTACCTCTAGCGAGTCTAGTGGCTGTAGAAGAACCTCTGGTTTTGCCCTTAAACTTGGCAGTCCAAAAGGACTGTAGATTAGGTCCTAAAAAGGCCTTCCTGGCTGGGGTAGCTGCAGAAGGAAGATATGTGGACTTAACCACAGTAGCTTTGGAGATCCATTTGTCTAGTTCATCTCCAAATAAGGCCTCTCCTGTGAAGGGTAGGCCTTCCACACCTTTCCTGGAGTCCGCGTCGGCAGTCCACTGGCATAGCCATAAGCCTCTGCATGCTGACACTGCCATAGCAGTGGTGCATGCATGCATTAAGCAAGCCTATTTCTTTTATGGCTTCCACCATAAAATTTGCAGTCATGTATATGTTGCAGGAGTAAAATAATATCCCCCTGAGGCAAGGTACCTAATCCCTCAATTAGGTTACCTGACCATTTGGTGATGGCCTTAGTAATCCACCCACATGCTATAGTGGGTCTCTGGGCCACCCCAGCAGTGGTATACAAAGATTTGAGTGTTTTCTCAATTCTACGATCAGCCGTGTCTATTAGGGAGGCTGCCCTCGGCACAAGCAATACAATTTTCTATGACAGCCTAGAAACTCATGTGTCCATTATCGGTGGATTTTCCCATATTTTTCTATTCCCAGGAGGAAAGGAAAAAAATTATATCAAGCTTTTAGGAATTTGAAGTTTCCTATCAGGATTAACCCATGGTTCTTCAAACAGAGTATTTAGTTCCTTTGACACAGGAAAAAGTGGCTGAGAATTTCTTTTTTATATTAAAATAAGATTTCTCAGTCTACTCTGTTACCTTATCAGGGATATGCAGAACTTCTCTGATAGCTTCTATAAGAGCCTCTATTCCCAGTGACAGAGTAGCCTCCCCCACCTCTGAGGCTCACCCTCCTCCATGTCTGACCCCTCATCATCAGAGTTAGACTGCAGGATATGGGCTAAAGAACGTTTTTGCGGACAAAAGGTAGTGGACTGAGACGCTGGTTTGAGTACTGAGTATCTGTCCATTAACTCAGTCATCGATTGTCTTAAGTATTGCGTCTCTCATTGCGGAACAATTTAGTAGAAATATTTGAAATCATTCCCCTAATGGAATCCAGCCAAGTTGGCTCGGCCCCTCTAGCCTGGGAGGGTGCACAGCACTGAGTACACTGCAGTGAACCCCCTGGAGAAGAGGAACACTGTGCCTTACATGAAACACACTTTTTGTCTGACATTCTGTGACAGTTACAGCACACACACACAGGAACAGGTTAAATGCACAATTAGTCTGGAGCCAGCACACAGCGCCCTTACTGCTAATGCCAAGTTTAGCTGGGCCGCAGATTAAGTACCCAGATTGGGGATTTAGTACACTAGTAGGCGCTCCCCTCCTGCTAGGATCCCCTGGTACTGCTGAGGTAATCTGGAGTTTCTCCGGAGGAGCTGCACGTCTCTGTCAGTCAGCGTCTATGGCGCTGGTGAGCTGCTGGATCCGCTCATAGTGAACCCCGCCCCTTCAATGGCGCACGGTCTTCCCGCTTTTTTATACAGGCTCAGATAATTTTAGTGCCTAAAATGGAGTCAGCCCCCTTTTAAGTCTGTAATGCCAGTCAGGGAACTGTGTACACCCGTAGTGTACTTAGACTCAGTTTGTTCCTTCAGAAGAGGTGCATCTCTGTACCCTCATGCTGCCATAATGGCCGGCGACCCGCTAACTGGGATGCCGGTTTAGTAATCTCCACTCGTCTATCTTCTGGCTCTGTTAGGGGTGGAGGCGTGCTGCGGGAATGTATTCTCGCCGTGATGGGGCTTGCGAATTGTTCCCTCATGAGCTAGTGTCCTATCAGCAGGGAATGGGACCATTACCCCTTCAAGAGGTTGGGCCATTCCCTACCCTAAGTCTCACGAGGCAGACAGGCTGGTGCCATCCAGACCTTCCTGAAAATAACAAACATTCAAAATAAATGCAGAAAACTCTTCAGGAGCTTCCAGCAACGTGACCGGCTCCTCCGGGCACATTTTCTAAACTGAGTCTGGTAGGAGGGGCATAGAGGGAGGAGCCAGCACACACTATCAAATTCTTAAAGTGCCCAAGGCTCCTAGTGGACCCATCTATACCCCATGGTACTAAATGGATTCCCAGTATCCCAGGGGACGTAAGAGAAAACAAGTTTGATCTCTCCTCAGACCAGAAACTTTTCCTCACTTTGGAAAGAGCACCTGCTACATGCTTTCTGGCAATAAAAGTTCTCTTTTTGAAATCAGCCTATAAATCTCAAGGATTCAGAGGTGCAAACGGCCTCTCTGAGGCCTCTCTAACAAGAACTGTTTTTGCATAGATGCTCAGTGTTGCTTTATTGTCAAACTATCCTCATTTCTTTTGCTTTAAAGGTCATACGATTTTTAGGATGAAGCTCTTATGGGGGAATGCAATTGTGGGGGAAGGTGGCAAATTGCCGTTACTGCAGTGTTTACACGCCGGCAACGGCTGCCCAGTTTGCATCCTTCATCCCACTGATTTGATCCCCTATTTGCTAAAAAGTATTTGCTACCCTATGGGGTAGCCAACACTTTTGAGCAAGATCCCACTGCCATAAATTGTGGCGGGTGTTACATGAATTCGGCCGGGTCAGATCATTGCTGGCAATTTAATTCACCTGTTAATTTGAAAAGCACAAAGCAGCTCTCACACTTAGATGTAATTTAAAAAAAACACAATCATTGACAGTTTTTTTCTAAATTTCCAACTTCTTTATTTGAAAAAGTCAGAAATTTAGTACTTTGTGCAGAATGTACTGTAAACCAGGGAGAACGATCCTTACACACTTCAGCGATGCCGCTGTATAACTTTTAAGAGGTCCGCACATTATGCTTAGTGCCTGATTCTGAGTTGTACGCATCTACAGCTGTCTTTGCGTTTTTTGCCGCAGTCACATCCGTGGCTTTATGCACATGCTACTAAAAAGCCCTTCCCTGGTGTTCATCCCTGCATCTGACTATTCAACACTGATACACCCACTTTCAGCATCTGTAGACACTGAAAGACTGCAGCGCAAATGGAAAGCAACATCTTCAGTAATGACACTTCAGCAGTCTAGCGTTACCAGATATAGCATACAAACATGATAACAAGCAGGAAGGGTCTGGGGGCCAGAGGTGTAGGTTTAGAGGGCCACATACAACCTTTGAGCCACCTGTTGCGCATCACTGCTGTGTATGTGTGTGTATATATATATGTATATATACACACTATGGGGGTAATTTAGACTGCATCGCTGCAGCAGCAAACCATTTTGCTTGCGGGGGGCTCCAATTTATTTGGTCATAGGGTCTAATTCAGATCTGATCGTAAATTTAGCACATCTATGATCAGTTTCTCAGACATGTGGGGGGGACGCCCAGCACAGGGCTAGTCCGCCCCGCATGTCTTGCCCTATCCCCACCCCCCGCGGCAGACACGTGTTTGTCATGGTATAAAATGGGTAGAGGGCACTGATTTAATAATTTACTAATGAAATGGTTTGCCGGAAGGAGTTAAGGGAGTTTGAAAAGGGGACGATCGTACGCTGTCATGTATCCAGGGCAAAGCTGGACTGGTACATAGAGAATTCAGTGGACTGGCCAGCTCTTAGTTCAGACCTTAACCCTACTGTCAATACGCTCTAGACTGAAGCGACCTTCTACAGTGTGGTAGTTGGTCACAGTACCTAGGGCGGGATGTACTAAAGGAAAAATGTGGTAAAACCCCCGAAAACGAGGGTTTTACCACATTTTCAAATGTGCTAAGACCCTACCGCCGTTTTTATTCCGTCCAGGTTATCGCCATCTCTGGATGGCGATACCCTGTAGAAGCCTATGGGCTTCTTATCGCCGACTGCCACAACCCGCCGCCTCTGCCGCCCCCGCCGCAGACGCCGACCCCCGGAATACCTTCCTCCAGGTAGCCTTGGTACCGGAAGGTAATTTCCTCCTCCCCCTAGCAACGCAGCCGGCGGTCCTTCCGGCTGCAGGGGGGAGGAGGAGGCGCCGGGGGCAGCCTGCTGCTGCTTCCCGGTGTGCAGGCAGTGTGAAGACCCCAGTGAGGTGACAGAGACCATCTCACAGGTATCGATGGGGGCCCTCCGTCACCGCATTGCAATATTGATCGCATATGTTAGTATCAACATCGCTGCGATAAGCGGCGAGGGGCGGCGATGTATCTTAATACATCCCGCCCCTAAGGTGTAATGGCAAAAAAATACCGCCTGCTATTGTCCAGGAACTTTTGAACCGTTTGCCAAGTAGGGTGTCTGCAGTAATATAAATATAATTTATATATATTTGTTATTAAAAATAAAATGATTTAACAGTGAAATAGTGTTACTGTATGTGTGGCAGGGCATTGTAGCCGACGGAGCTGGACTGCATTGCATTTATTGGCTGACTTAGTGTCGGTAAATAGATGTCTGATTTGAAAATATACCTTCAGACAAAAGCCAAACTACTTAATCAAACTCATTATCTGAAGTCATTTAGCCGGGCAAAGGTCATACCTTCCTGAGCTATATTAATCTCTTTGTCTAAATAGCGCAAGCTTAATTGGTTTAGATGAGACTGGTACTGTTTTGAGTAAAAGGGTGTGATTAATGTGAAGTGAAGAGCTCCGGATCAGTACAGCCTGAGTGTCTAGTACACACAAACCTATTATCAAATGAGCCATTGCTGTCTTATAGAAAGGTATTATTTGCTTTCTCCATCACCCATGAGCGGAAATAATAAACAGTGAAGCGCCGGAATGTGCCACAGACCGGTGAGGTTAAAATTAAGATTGAGAAGAACAGCGATTATTTGAAAAACAGAACCATTACGGATGTGGAGAGTGTATTCGGATAAACAGTGATAACGCATTGTAGGCAATAATAACATTGCAGGATTTTGCTGGGTTTTGAAAGACAGTTATTCTCAAAGGAGACTTTTGATCCAAAGAAATTATTATAGGAGAAAATCTACCACATACTTATTTTGGGTCTAAGTCTATGATTATTATTATTATTATTATTATTATTATTACACTTTATTTACAGGGTGCCACAAGTAGCCTGCAGCGCCGCACAGAGGGCATACAGTAAGACAGGACAGGGTAGAACAGGACAGTACAGAGGACACTACAATACAGTAGGCAAGTAACAAATAACACTACAGCTCTCAACACAGCCACTCTAGCAATGGGTGCAATGGAAAGATTCACCATAAGCTAAAACAGTGAACGAGTGGGGAACCCAATGAGGGGCAGAGAACCCAATGAGCAGTTCTCTACATATTACCAACCTACCTGTTCACTTTCATCATTCTAGTTCAATTCCGCTTCATTTCTTCGTCTCCCATCTTACTGAGTCTGCAGCTGCATACTGCCGGCTCCTCTCCTAATGATACTGATATGTCTGCACTGCTGTGCCTGTCTGCCTTCTCCCAGCTACTCCATGACGCTACAGGAAGCTAGGGGGCTTTGCTTTGACAACCGCATGCAGTATCTGTTGGAGCAGGGGAAAGAGTGGTAAAGTACACCCTCCTCTTCCTGCTCTGCTGATTGGCTAGAGCGCTTCCTGGAGCAGCGGGGAGAGCGGGAAAGTACACTCTCCTCTTCCTGCTCTGCTGATTGGCTAGAGCGCTTCCTGGAGCAGCGGGGAGAGTGAGAAAGTACATTCCCTGATTGGCTAAAGCACTTCCTGGAGCAGCGGGGAGAGCGGGAAAACACACTCTCCTCTTCCTGCTCTACTGATTGGCTAGAGCGCTTCCTGGAGCGGGGCAGAGTGGGAAAACGCACTCTCCTCTTCCTACTCTGCTGATTGGCTAGAGCGCTTCCTGGAGCAGCGAGGAGAGCAGGAAAGCACACTCTCCTCCACTTGCTCTACTGATTGGCCAGAGCGCTTCCAGGAGCAGGGGGGAAAAGCAGGATAGCACAATCTTCTCCCCTTGCTCTGCTGATTGGCTAGAGCGCTTCTTGGAGCAGCGGGGAGAGTGAGAAAGTACATTCCCTGATTGGCTAAAGCACTTCCTGGAGCAGCGGGGAGAGCGGGAAAACACACTCTACTCTTCCTGCTCTACTGATTGGCTAGAGCGCTTTCGGGAGCAGGGGCAGAGTGGGAAAATGCACTCTCCTCTTCCTACTCTGCTGATTGGCTAGAGCGCTTCCTGTAGCAGCGGGGAGAGCGGGAAAGTACACTCTCCTCCACTTGCTCTACTGATTGGCCAGAGCGCTTCCAGGAGCAGGGGGGAAAAGCAGTATAGCACAATCTTCTCCCCTTGCTCTGCTGATTGGCCAGAGCGCTTCCAGGAGCAGCGGGGAGAGCGGGAAAGCACACTCTCCTATCCTTGCTCTGCTGATTGGCTAGAGCGCTTCCTTGAGCAAGGGGAGACCAGGAAAACACACTCCCCTCCCCTTGCTCTGCTGATTGGCCAGACCGCTTCCTGGAGCAGGGGTAGAGCGGGAAAGCACACTCTCCACCCCTTGATCTACTGCAGGGGTGGAGAACTTTTGGCCCTCCAGCTGTTGTTGAACTAGACATACCAGCATGCCTTTCTACAGTTTTGCTATTTGGCCATGCTAAAACTGTTGCAGAGTATGCCGGGATGTGGAGTTCAACAACAGCTGGAGGGCCGCAGGTTCCCCACCCCTGCCCTACTGATTGGATTGGCCAGTGCGCTTCCTGGAGTGGAGGTGGGGGAGAAGCAGGATAACACACTCTCCTCCCCTTGCTCTGCTAATTGGCCAGAGTGCTTCCTGGAGTGGGGGGGGGGGGGGAGCAGGAGAGTGCACTCTTCTCCCCTTGCTCCACTGATTGGCCAGAGCACTTCCTGGAGCAGGAGTAGAGCGGGAAAGCACACTCTCCTATCCTTGCTCCGCTGATTGGCAAGAGCACTTCCTGGAGCAGGGGTAGAGCGGGAAAGCACACTCTCCTATCCTTGCTCCGCTGATTGGCCAGACTGCTTCCTCGAGCAGGGGGAGAGCGGGAAAGCACACTCTCCACCCCTTGCTCTGCTAATATGCCAGTGGAGCCACAGACATCATGTGCAGAGTTTCAGGCAGAGTGGCCGGCAATACGCACCAAAAGTAAGTTAACCTTGTATTCATTTCATTACACATTCTTTTTTTTCCGCAAAAAAATGTTTCTTTTTGAAATAAAATACAAAATATGCTGCAAACCGTAATTTAAAAATCTACAATATACGTAAAAAACTGCGAACACTAACTTAAAAATCCATGTCTATTGTAGTGTAAGCTAGCGGAAGGAGGCTGCAAGCACAGATCAGTATATTGTGGTGCTATTTAATTTGCAATATGACTAAGCACATGTTTAGAAGATACATTCAGTTGTAATTAAACACAAAAATATTGCTCAAATACTTTCTCCACCCAAACTAACTTAAAATCGGGCACGGGATGTAATGAATGAAGGGCGACTTTGGTGGCCTTGCAGGATGCTGGCTGAACTCAGACTTTTTTTTAAAAAGGGCAATCATTATTATTATTATTATTATTATTATCCTTTATTTATATGGCGCCACAAGGGTTCCGCAGCGCCCAATCACAGAGTACATAAACAAATAATCAAACAGGAAAACAGCAACTTACAGTTGATGACAGTATAGGACAAGTACAGGGTAAATAAACTAGAGATGAGCGCCTGAAATTTTTCGGGTTTTGTGTTTTGGTTTTGGGTTCGGTTCCGCGGCCGTGTTTTGGGTTCGAACGCGTTTTGGCAAAACCTCACCGAATTATTTTTGTCGGATTCGGGTGTGTTTTGGATTCGGGTGTTTTTTCCAAAAACACTAAAAAACAGCTTAAATCATAGAATTTGGGGGTCATTTTGATCCCAAAGTATTATTAACCTCAAAAACCATAATTTACACTCATTTTCAGTCTATTCTGAATACCTCACACCTCACAATATTATTTTTAGTCCTAAAATTTGCACCGAGGTCGCTGTGTGAGTAAGATAAGCGACCCTAGTGGCCGACACAAACACCGGGCCCATCTAGGAGTGGCACTGCAGTGTCACGCAGGATGTCCCTTCCAAAAAACCCTCCCCAAACAGCACATGACGCAAAGAAAAAAAGAGGCGCAATGAGGTAGCTGTGTGAGTAAGATTAGCGACCCTAGTGGCCGACACAAACACCGGGCCCATCTAGGAGTGGCACTGCAGTGTCACGCAGGATGGCCCTTCCAAAAAACCCTCCCCAAACAGCACATGACGCAAAGAAAAAAAGAGGCGCAATGAGGTAGCTGACTGTGTGAGTAAGATTAGCGACCCTAGTGGCCGACACAAACACCGGGCCCATCTAGGAGTGGCAATTATGGACGGACTGCCACGGTTAGGTGGTATAAAAAAACCACGGTTAGGTGGTATATAATACAATTATGGATGGATGGACGGACTGCCTGCCGAGTGCCGACACAGAGGTAGCCACAGCCGTGAACTACCGCACTGTACACTGGTTGATAAAGAGATAGTAGTATACTCGTAACAACTAGTATGACGACGGTATAAAGAATGAAAAAAAAAACCACGGTTAGGTGGTATATATTATAATACAATTATGGTTGGACGGACTGCCTGCCGAGTGCCGACACAGAGGTAGCCACAGCCGTGAACTACCGCACTGTACACTGGTTGATAAAGAGATAGTAGTATACTCGTAACAACTAGTATGACGACGGTATAAAGAATGAAAAAAAAACCACGGTTAGGTGGTATATATTATAATACAATTATGGTTGGACGGACTGCCTGCCGAGTGCCGACACAGAGGTAGCCACAGCCGTGAACTACCGCACTGTACACTGGTTGATAAAGAGATAGTAGTATACTCGTAACAACTAGTATGACGACGGTATAAAGAATGAAAAAAAAACCACGGTTAGGTGGTATATATTATAATACAATTATGGTTGGACGGACTGCCTGCCGAGTGCCGACACAGAGGTAGCCACAGCCGTGAACTACCGCACTGTACACTGGTTGATAAAGAGATAGTAGTATACTCGTAGCAACTAGTATGACGACGGTATAAAGAATGGAAAAAAAACCACGGTTAGGTGGTATATATTATAATACAATTATGGATGGACGGACTGCCTGCCGAGTGCCGACACAGAGGTAGCCACAGCCGTGAACTACCGCACTGTACTGTGTCTGCTGCTAATATAGACTGGTTGATAAAGAGATAGTATACAATACTACTAATATACTGGTGGTCAGGCACTGGTCACCACTAGTCACACTGGCAGTGGCACTCCTGCAGCAAAAGTGTGCACTGTTTAATTTTAATATAATATTATTTATCATGTACTCCTGGCTCCTGCTATAACAACCTGCAGTGCTCCCCAGTCTCCCCCACAATTATAAGCTTTATATACAATACATTGATGTGCAGCACACTGGGCTGAGCAGTGCACACAGACTGAGTCACTGTGTGACTGTGTATCGTTTTTTTCAGGCAGAGAACGGATATATTAAATAAAACAAACAACTGCACTGTCTCTGGTGGTCACTGGTCACTGTGGTCGTCAGTCACTAAACTCTGTCTGCACTCTCTTCTAATCTACAGTATCACAGCAATCTCTCTCTCTCTCTTCTAAATCTAATCTAAATGGAGAGGACGCCAGCCACGTCCTCTCCCTATCAATCTCAATGCACGTGTGAAAATGGCGGCGACGCGCGGCTCCTTATATAGAATCCGAGTCTCGCGATAGAATCCGAGCCTCGCGAGAATCCGACAGCGTCATGATGACGTTCGGGCGCGCTCGGGTTAACCGAGCAAGGCGGGAAGATCCGAGTCGCTCGGACCCGTGAAAAAAAAAGTGAAGTTCGTGCGGGTTCGGATTCAAAGAAACCGAACCCGCTCATCTCTAAAATAAACATAGTTACATCAGCAGATGACACTGGAATAAGTATCAGGTGGCAGAAGACTGCTGGAGTTGATGCAGTTGAAGATTATTAAAGTAAGAAAGGGTAAGCACATGAGGGAAGAGGGCCCTGCTCGTGAGAGCTTACATTCTAAAGGGGAGGGGTAGACAGACAGGGGTGACACAGATGGGGTACATAGAGAATGTGGAACAGAGGCTTAGGATGAGATTTGGCTGGGTTTGGTGAAGAAGTGGGTCTTGAGAGCCCGTTTGAAGTTTTGTAGAGAGGTGGAGAGTCTGAGGGGGAAAGGTAGGGAATTCCAGAGAAGTGGTGCAGCACGTGAAAACCTTGGAGGTAGCAGTGGGAGGAAGTAATCCGTAGGCAGGAGAGGCGGCGTGCATTAGCAGAGTGAAGAGGACGGGTGGGAGTGTAAAGGGAGATAAGGTCAGAGATATAGATGGGAGAGGAGTGGGTGAGGGCTTTGTAAGCGAGTGTCAGAAGCTTGAAATGGATTCTGAAAGGGAAGGGGAGCCAGTGAAGGTCTAGTAAGAGAGGAGAGGTGGACGTAGTGCGTTTGGTGAGGAAGATGAGCCGGCCAGTAGCATTGAGGATAGATTGGAGTGGAGAGAGGTATAAATCATGAACAAGTCATGGTTTAGCTTTGTACATGATTGCCCCTTTAAAAAAAACGCAGTTAATCTAAAATCCCACAGCTCCAGCGATCTTGGACTTCATTACACCCCGGCCCCTCTGTGCGAGTGGGACGTAGATAACGCAGCAGCAAGCGTTAAACAAACTTTAGTTTTTTTCTCAAGTAAGTTCTAATGAGGTTTTTTCTTTCTGTTCTATTACAGTTTACAATGGGGGTCATTCTGAGTTGATGGCTGGCTGGCGTTCGCAGCGCAGCGATCAGGCTAAAAATCTGCATTTCTGCGCATGCGTATGCAACCGCAATGCGCAGGTGCGTCGTACGGGTACAATGAGCATCGTGGGTTTGCACAGAGTGTAACAAACATTCCAGTCGCACGGCCGAACGCAGGAAGATTGACATGAAGTGAGCGTTTCTGGGTGTCAACTGACCGTTTTCAGGGAGTGCTTAGAAAAACTCAGGCGTGACAGAAAAAACGCAGGCGTGGCTGGGCGTTCGCTGGGCGGGGGTGTGACGTCAAAGGGGGTCATTCCGAGTTGATCATAGCTGTGCTAAATTTAGCACAGCTACGATCATTCACACTGACATGCGAGGGGACGCCCAGCACAGGGCTAGTCCGCCCCGCATGTCAGCGCTGCCCCCCCCACCCGCAGAAGTGTAAAGGCATCACACAGCGGCGATGCCTTTGCACTTCAAGAGTAACTCCCGACCAGCGCAGCTTTAGCGTGCTGGCCGGGAGCTACTCGTTGCTCCCAGGCCCGCAGCAGCTGCGGGTGACATCACGCAGCAGCTGCGCCCCCCCCCAATGGTCCGGCCATGCCTGCGTTGGCCGGACTGCACCCCCTAAATGGCGGCTTCACACCACCGTCCAGCCCCCACCCGCCCAGCGACCGCCTCTGCCTCAGAGGTGATCGCTAGGCAACAATGGCTGGCATGCGCAGTTCTGACCCGATCACTGCTCTGCGAGAAACTGCAGTGAGCGATCGGGTCGGAATGACCCCCAAAACCCGTCCCTCCGTTGTTAGAATCAACGCACACGAAGAGTAACTACAGGGCTGGTCTTGTTTTGCACAAAATGATTTTGCAGGCGCTCTGCTGCACAGGCGTTCGCACTTCTGCAAAGCGAAAATACACTCCCAGTGGGCGGCGACAATGCGTTTGCACGGCTGCTAAAAACTGCTAGCAAGCGAACAACTCGAATGTTCTAAAAAGGAAAAAGAAAAAGACGAAGAGGGAAGTTGCCATAAGAGTCGTGACAAGTATGCAGCGCTTTGCGAGCAGCTTTGAGAAATGGATGCATATACTCATCTGATGTATAAGCGGGATGCAGTCAATTTACCGGCTGTGGGGATCCCGGCGTTAAGGAGACCGACGTCAGAATACCGGCAGGCGGTGAAATACCGATGCCTGGGATCCCAACACACCCTGGGTATTCCCACTTGGTTAGTGGGTCCACGCCACCAACCGAGTGGGAGTAGAACCTGTGGCGAGCGAAGCCACGGGTGAGGTGACTGGCTGCCTCACTGGACGCCGCTGTTGGTATAGTGATAGCCGGCAGCCCGTCGGCTGGTATAAATATCATATGTATCCCGTATAACTATGTACTCATAGACGGGTGTGGATCATAGGGTTGACCACTATTGGCTGACAGTGACTAGGTCGACACCTGGAATAGGTCGACACAGTCTTTAGGTCGACGTGAACATGGTTGACATGGAAAAAGGCAGACGTGTGTTTTAAAAAAAAAATTGGTGTCGTTTTCTTCGTAAAGTGACGGGGAACCCCAATTAGTGCACCACGTCCCCTCACTTCGCTCGCCATGCTTCGGGCAAAGTGCGTCACTCCGTTACCGCTGCGCTCTGCACATGTTACTATTCCCAATTGTAGTCCACGTGGATCGTAAAGTGTTAAAAAAATGGATTTAAAAAACAAACAAACTAATGTTGACCTTTTTCCACGTTGACTTAATGCGTGTTGACCAATAGTGGTCGACCTAATGACTGTGGTCGACCTAGAGAACGGATACCCTCATAGACATACACACATAATAAGAGAATCAGAAAAAATCATCTATTTACGTTTAGATGCCAGGGTAGTCTGGAAGGGGATGACTCGGAATTTCTCGGGTCAGAGGTGTAATGTCACCCCAGATCGGCAGATCCCATCTCATTCTGCCTTAAAAGTATCTGACTTCCTCTCTCATTAAAAATGATACTGCAAAACTGCAGCCCCTCCCTAATTACATGTCATAGCACAAATCTGACCCAACTCCTACATTAGAAATGAAACCCCAACTCATTAGCAATTAGACAACATATTTGACCCCTTCTTCCTAATTAAAAATCATACCCCAAATCTGCAAAAAATAAATACATTTAAAAATAATGGACAGGATCTGAACACGCCCACCTTCACACCCCATTAAAATCTGCAAACTCTCTCATCATTGAAAATTATGCACCTGATGGAAACCTACAACGTTCCATTAAAATGTATACCTTTAGTCATATTGAAAACCAGCCTGATGTGGTGCAGGTAAAGGAAGTCACTGCTCCTCACTACAGCTGGGGGCCCCGGCTCTATCTGCCAGGGCAGTCGAGAGTCAGGCTGGGCTCAGGTACTTTTCAGGGGTGTGGCCTAATCACAGGAGGTGTGGTCATGCACCCTTAGAAAAAAATACTGGGGAAAATTGTATTTTAAGTGCCTCCCTGGCCACACTGCAGCACAGTACATAGCAGTGTCTGCTGGGCTGAGACGAAGAGCTGCAGCTGCTGCTGCCAGGTAAGGGGGAGGTTCCCAGGACCCTCACTGGGCCCCTCCATCAGACCTGGGCCCGGGTAATTTGTACCCTCTCCCCCTCTCTCTCTGCACCACTGCTTTCTGCCACTGCTGTACCCTGCAGCTGGTTCCGTCCTGCTTCCCAGCAGGTACCTCAGGAGTTCCCCCTCACACAGCGTCGACTGCCCTGCTACTTTAGGCTATGTGCCGCTCACTAACCACGTCTCCTCTTCTACCAGCTGTTCCCAACAATCCTGCTGACCTATCACGGGGCCCATCCTTGCTTATGCGTGCACGAAAAAGCCCAGTGTTGTGCGGCAGCCGCAATACCTCAAATATTGGGGGTATTATACCGAGACGCTCAAGGAAAAGAAGTCTGTCCCAGGAGTGATGGTCACATGACCGCAGGAACCCGTGAGAAGCTGATGTAGCTGCTGCAGCCACCAGGAGATACAAAAGGGTCCATTTACTATTAAGCCTTGGATGGAGATAACGTCAACGGAGATAAACTACCAGCCAATCACCTCATGTTTATAGTGATGAGCGGATTCGGTTTTACTCGGTTTTACTCGGTTCACAAAACCGAATCTTATTGGCTATCCAAAACACGTGACATCAGTGAGCCAATAAGATTCGGTTTTGAGAACCGAGTAAAACCGAGTAAAACCGAATCCGCTCATCAGGTAATTTATCTCCGTCCACTTTATCTTCATCCAAGGCTTAGTAAATAGACCCCTAAGTCCCAGCTGGACAATATGCCAACATTCTAACATGCCCACGTTTCATTTCTGTCTACATGCTGTACCCATCCCCACAATGCATTGCAGACCATTCTGGGTTTTTTTTGCCGTAGCATTTCTGAGCAAAAGTGTGAAAGTGGGAAGAATTGACAGCTTGGATCCATAATATGCGGAGACGCAGATGGCGGATCAGCTTATGGAGAGATATTTTTTTATGATTTGTATCAAGAATACCACAAACATTTTCCCCCTGTGACCAATGAGGAGCGGCAGGGAATAATAATGATCAGGGTTTCGTGCAGTTCCAACGATAATTATACTGATATCTGTAGTAAAGAAATGCGACATCAAACAGAAGGGGTTAATGACCTTTTCTTTATCTCGGAAACGTAAAATAAAGGGGTTGTTAGGAAGAAAAGACGGAGCAACTAATGGGAATGTGGAACTTGTTGCCTCCAGGATGCCCCAATGAAACCCAACTGCCACTCGGAGTGGCAGTTGGGTTTCATTGGGGCATATTTATCACCAACCGCATTTTTTGTGTGGTTGTGAGGTAATAATTACTCGAAATGTGGAAATGACTATTTTTGCAATGCATTTACTTCCGGGACATTGGGACAGAGCTTGTGAAAAAGACCTGCCCCGGCGGAGGGGTAGAAGCAAAGTGACTGGGCGAGTGCACTGTACGTGCGGGTCGTCGGCCTGTGCGTGCCACGGTAAAGGCCAACGCATAGGGATCCTCCTGAGGGGTCCAACAGGTGCCATTTTGAATGCCAATGGAGGGCCTGTTAGAAAATGGATGAGCTTCAACATAACTTAGCAAATTACCCCAGTTAAGGTCTAAGGGGCATATGTATTATCGGGTTCTAGACCCAATAATTATCATTTATTATCGTTCCATATCATGGCAATTAAAACATAAAGATCACCCAAATTTACAGGAGTCAATCCCTGCAATGAGTCAGATGGGATCCCTAATGCGGTCTATGTACTAAGCCTAGGAGAAAGATAAAGTGGACGGAGCTAAAGTACCAGTCAATCAGCTCCTAACTGTCATTTTTCAAACACAGCCTGCGAGGTGGCAGTTAGGCGCTGATTGGCTGCTACATGATCTCCGTCCACTTTATCTCCTTCCAAGGCTTAGTACATCGGGGGGTCATTCAGACCTGGACATAGCCACGCCTTCGCACGCAGCGGCCGCATCCAGGAGATCTGCGCACACACACCGTCCGCAGTACGTGATCCTACATATTGGTGATTGACAGCGGCAGACGTCGGGGGGTGGGAGGCGTGGCGACACAGCGCTGCGGGGGTGTGGAGGGCCAAACGGGGGCATGTAGGCAGCATTTTTCGGGATGGCTGTGTGAACTTTATCTCTCTTCACTATATCTCTCTCTCCAATGTTTAGTAAATAGACCCCTGTATCTCTCTCCGCTTTATCTCTCTCTAAAACTTGGTAAATCTCCCTCTTGATTTCCGGGAAAGTCGGCTTCCAGAGATCACTCTGTAGTACAGCGATTTACCTTCTTTTCCATAGATTCCCTTTATGGTCTGGCCACAAAAGTTCCGGAAACTTGAGCAGGAATTTGCAATCTAATTTAAAGGGCTGACATTTAGACAATGAGGAAATTCTCATCCCATCGGCTGTGAGCGTAATAGAACGCATTGATCATGTAGATGTGGGTTTTTTTCATTGTCATCCTAGAAACATGTATTGCTGTATATACTATCTACATGTATGAATCAATCAGCAGGATAGCGTGCAAAAATAACTGGCGCCCACACACATTCACAGCTAGGCAGATTCCTCCCAAATTATCAAAATGAGAAGATTCACTTAAGGATGTTCTGTGAACGTTCCCCTTCTGGAAATTTCAAGACTACTTCACACCATGTCTCAAATAACCCTAGAGAAATCCAGTTTGTTTTGAGCACTTACTGTACATAAACACTATCCATGCCTAAATGTAAAATATGTCAAAACTCTCTTTTAATTGACTACTGATGTTTTCTGGAAGTTGTGAAATCTGGGTTAGAATTAATGAATCTGTGGAGTTTATCTGACACATTGATCACTTTAGCAAGAATTCAAAGTTCTTTTTTGTGAGGAAACTTCAGTGTTTTTTACATTTCTTGCACGAAATGCGAAACTCAAAACTTGACCAAAGAATATTATTAGAGACGGTACATTGTTCTTTTAATTGGGGGTTAGCCTTCAAAACTTTAAAAGGGCCCTACACACTGAGAGATTTGAGCGATTTGTACTATGAAGGATATGAGCGATGAACGATTTTTCAGGTAGTTTTTTTTAGTAACGGTTTTGAGCATAGACACTGAACGATTTGTATGAACGATTTCGGCATATTGCACATTGCATACAACAATATCGTCCAGATTGGCTTGCGATGATAAACGATGATAGACCAATGATGAACGACAGTGGGGACATGCATCGTTCTTCGACGGTGCCTCCACACTAAAAGATAGAAATGATATATCGTTCATTTTTGACCGATATAGAACATATCGTTCTTAAATATCTACCAGTGTTTAGGCCCCTTTCGTGCATTTTCCTGCAGGGACTAAATGTATAAAACCGTTGCGTCAGCTTATAAACTATCTAAAAACTCACAGTTGGAATGACTCAAATACGCACACACAGTGGCGCTCAGAGGGAGGGGGGGCAAGTACAAATTATACGGGCCCGGGCTGCTGGAGGGGCCCGGTGGGGTCCCGGGTCTGCTACCCTCCCAGTATACCTGTGCTGTGGTTGGCGGTGCCATCTTCCCGGTGATTTCTTCGGTAAAGATGGTGCTGCACATTGGGGGTCATTCCGACCCGTTGGCACGCAGCGGTCCTTCGCTGCAGTGCGAACGGGTCAGAAATGCGCATACGCGGCAGATGCATTGCGCATGTGCATCATTGCCTGGCGACAATTGTCACTGGGCAACGGCGGCGCCAGCGACAAATGTGATCACAGCGGCGATCGCAAGAAGATGGACAGGCGGGAGGCGTTGCGGGCGTGGTGAATCCAACGCAGGCGTGTTGAGGCGTTTGGAGGGTGGATGTCTGACGTCAGGACCGGGTCCTTCATCGCTGGATCCGTCGCACAGGGTAAGTAGCTCTGACCCTGGTCTTGTTTTGCAGGAAACTTTTTTAGCATAGCAGGGCTGCACAAGCGATCGCAGCCTTGCTATGCAGAAATACACTCCCCCCATAGGCGGCGTCTAGTTGATCGCACGAGCAGCAAAAAGTTGCTACGTGCGATCAACTCGGATTGAGGGCCATGGAGAGCTAAAACTCTAGCACTGTACGTGTGTCTTTCCTCTCTAGTGGCCTGCATCATCTTCTCATACGGGTGCTGGTCAGGGAGGAGGGAACCACTTCCTGTCCACGTAAAGTGGGAAGTGGGTGCCCTCCCCAGTGCCTGCCCGTGTTAAAATTGCATGCCCCTGTGGATTTATTATATAAATAGTTTTCTAGTAACGGGCGTCATAACGCCCCTTTTTAAGCCATGCCCCCTTTACCGGCGACTGGCGTGGCTCTCTACGCCCCTGTGCACACAATCTGCATGCAATGCCAAAGTTCATGTAGTTGAGCGAATTTTTTACAACTGCGTATGCACAAAGATCTCTGATACCTTTGTGTGTACACTCTGCAAAAGTATTTCACGCAAAAGTGGTCCATTCAGTGGGCGTTTTATGCAAGTGTCACAAGCGTGTCAGTACAAGCGGCTACATTCCCAGACGCACAGCTGCAAGTATTAGAGGCCATGGTCAGTTGCAACTGCACCTGCCATATGGGGCTGGTACACACTTCAATTGTGCGACCGATGGTGGCGTATTAGGATGCACCAATCGTTATCACAGCGTGCATGGGTGTTAATAGCGAGCAGTCTTGAAATTCAATATTTAAGCGCCAAAAGTATATTGATGACACACATTACACTGTAAACTCTTTTGCCGCGACATCATCTTATTGTATGCGCTATTCTAGTTACTTGATAAATTCCCATGAAGTAGTTTCTCTTATCAGACATAGCTGCGATAAGAGATGAAAATCAGCAGGGAAAAACTGCAATAAAATATATAAATATGCCCCTCAGAGTCTTAAGCATAAATTGGGCATATAGCACAATTCTAACAAATCTGTGAGAAACAGGAAGTGATGACATTGTGGGTTGCGGGTCTGCGTGCCAGTGTGAATTAGTTTGTCAGTCACTGCCAGTGTCGGATTGATGCATAAAGGGCCCGCTGGGGAAAGCAATGGTAGGGGCCTGCTGAAGGGGCATGACGACCAGCCTTGCGTAGGGGTGGACACCAATTGGAGGGGCGTGGTCATGTCACATTATTGTAATATCAATAATCTATGTTCCTCGTACTAAAATATCAATAAGTTTGCATTTTACTCCCTTACAGATTTGTGTGCATTACCGGCATTGACCCTATAACTGCTGTTACCAGTAAACCCAGTATACGACAAACAGGTAAGGTTCTTGGCCTTGTTTATTGTGTATACCCCATGCCCCAAGAGTAATCAAAATGAGGCGTGTGGCTTGCAGGGATGGCATATCCTGTGAGGTCATGCCCCTGCAGTGGAGACTCCCCCCAGCCCCACACAATCCCCTCCCTTCCCCTATCGCGGTGCTCACCCCCTCCCTCCCCCCGATCATTTTCTGTGGATCCACACCTGTGAGATTGTGCACCAGTCACTGGTATTGTGAGACTGTGTAATGCCGGGTACACACTAGATGACATTTGTACCCAGCCGATCCAAAGGGCGATGGGACCCTGCATTGGCAAGTGCATACACACTTGCTGATGCAGGGGGTAATGAAGCAACGCATGATGACTGCGGCCTGGCATCGCTAGCTATGCCGTCTGTCGGGCCTGCAGTATGGCCAACCAGAAGACATTGCTAATGACGGCTGTCGCATATATCGCGTATAGACACTGCCCAATATGCGCCGATGTAAACGATATGTCAGTCCGATCCGCCGGATCAGGTGACATATTGCCCAGCTGAACTGCGGGTCTGCCAGTATATTCCAGTGAGTTTACGAATAGGTTTATTGTAAAACATAAAGGCAGTACATATGATAAAGAATAATTCACCCTTTCTTTGAAATCATTATGGATAATAGATTTTCCCACAGAGTTCTGTTGATGACCTGTATAAATGATGTAATAACCAGCGGCGGCACCTACTTACAATTAGTAGGGTGGCTTCCGCTATCCCCGTGCCCGGGGAGGGTAGGAGACAGCCAGCCCCGGGTCCCGGCACCTGTGCAATGGATCTGGCAGGTGCCGAGACCGGAGCATGCGCAAGTGCCATGCTGCGACTGTACACAACTAAGCCCCTGGCTTTTATGGACTGCATCGGCTGCAGCCCATAGAAGCCGGATTTAGCTGCACCAAGTGCAGGGAGTGACTTCCTACAGGAAACCAGCTCTCTGCTTATCACAGTCTGGTCTGGCAGTCCCAGAGGGAGGAAACGCCTCCCAATGGTACAGCCCGTAGTAGGAAGTCACTGCCAGGCACAGTGAAGCCATTGCAGTCACGGACTACCTTCTATCTGGCTCACTGACACTGATCGGAGTGGTGGATTTTACCTGGGGGGGCTACAGTCCTGCAGCCTATAGGTAAAATCTGTCACTGGTAATAACTACTTCCTTACCTCCTAACTCCTTAATTGTAACCTCAAGAAAGTCCTTGTTATCAAATATATGCTTATAATTTCCACTACATTATCCTAAATAAATACAATTTGTAAATAAAGGTGGACAGCATAGCAGGAATGGTGATGCATGTCTGGACATATATACAGTAGGCTATATACCTGTCCTGGTGCATTGAAATTAACATCTTCAATACAGTGTATGTCAGTCATTTGGCTATGAATTCATTTACAGGATATCTGCAAGGGGATCCGGTCCGACTGCACTTAGGTCGACCACTATTGGTCGACATGCATTAGGTCGAGCACTATTGCTCGACATGCATTAGTTCGACATGGTCTCTAGGTCGACATGGTCACTAGGTCGACACGTACTAGGTCGACATGAGTTTTTCAAATTTTTTGTCTTTTTTTTTTACTTTTTCATACTTTACGATCCACGTGGACTACAATTCGGAACGGTAACCTGTGCCGAGCGCAGCGGTAGTGAAGCATGACGAGCCATGCGAGGGGACACGGTGCACTAGTTGGGGTTTACGGTCACTTTACAAAGAAAACTACACCAAAGATATAAAAAAAAAACCTCATGTCGATCTTTTTTCCAAGTCGACCTAATGACCACGTAGACCTATTTCAGGTGTTGACCTAGTCACCGTCGACCAATAGTGGTCGACCTAATGAGTGTCGACCTAGATACAGATGACCCTACGATCCACACCAATCTGCAATTGAGTGTCGGCAGACACGAGGGGCGGGGCCTGCTCCCTGAGTACATCACCGCAGATCTGGCATGAGCAATTGTTATAACATAGCTTTTTTTTCAAAAACACCTCCATAAACGATGCAAAATATAAATTCAATTCACTGATGACATTTTAAACACAAAAAACAAAAAAAAAACAGTGTCTCCCATTAGCATTGCAATACACCCAATTACGGCAACGTAAAACAATGCAGATCTATTCCATAGGGATGAGGTCATGCCCTGCACAGGAGTCAATGCCACCCTATCTATATCACAATACATTGGCGCATATTTTGCAGCAAACACAAAAGGAGAGAAACGTCTAAAAAATAAAAATCCTGTTTCATTTACAGTTAAAAGCATTTTTCCCTTTTCCATCCAAATCTATCAATAGTCTGTTCTTTTTTAGCTGAACATAAAGAATGGAGCAATCACAAAGATATACAGGAAACCTCAACTGCTGCAGCACAAAGGGATCCTTGACACATCAGATGCAAACGACAACACTTACAACTAATGTGTTTTCCATTCTTTCTCCTCCTACTTTCCAAAGCCTGAAAAAAAATAATAAAAAATAAAAATAAAATAAGTAACAGATACATATACAAAAAAAAATAAAAAAAATAGAAAAAATTGCATAGTTATCATTCATGTTGATGTCAACAGCCGAACAGAGACAGGTAACAAGAAAATACCACCCCAGGGAAACCATTCAGGGAGCACAGCGGGCACTTGTATGTAATTACCGTGGCCTAGTTATTTCTAAAGAATAAAAAAAAAGTCCGGCACCAAAGCTTTTTTTTTTTCCCTTTAATAGGTGAAGTTGAACCTAAAGCACTGTAATTTTAATCAAATGCCTCCTATCTGCATATAAGAAGCCGCAGAAGATGTAAGCTTATGGTGTGGGTCTTAGAGAATGGGCCCAGCAGGATAAAGAGGTGGCGAAGAGATAGCAATTATGTTACACTAAAAGGTGTTATCGTAACGGGTCGTCTTCCCATAGTTCTTTGAGAAAGGTTTTAGATTAGGTCATGGACATTTAAAAAAAAAAAGGAGCATGAATTCTTCTATATCTGTGCAAGTTTCTTGCGCAAGATCATTTGCAAACAACTGAATTAAGTTCTCTTTGCATTAACTATTGCAAGAAACAGAATTTTGTAGATGTAGGAGGGGTTTTGTAGATGTAGGAGCAGCGCTGGAAAGATGTTTTGAAGGCAAATTATTGGTCTGGTCGATTTGGTTCATCAGTCTTTTATAATCGGTTGAAACAAAAAAAATGTTTTAATTGAAAAAAGTTGATTAATACATACAGTTGTTATTCACATTAATTATACCATTTGCCAATTGAAAGGTTTCATGGGGAAGATAATTTTGTCATTTCAATTTGAATCCAGTTCCCAAAATATGTTTTAGACCGACATTCGCAAACCAGTTGCAAAAGTCAAAATCTGGCAAAACATGAAATGAGTTTAATCGGTCACGATTAGGGGGGAAATCGATTGTAGCCGATGTCCATGCAGAAGAGATGGGAGGTTCAGTTCTCCAGAAATTAGAATCCAACCGAATTTTGTTGATTCGAACTAAAACCCAATCCATATCTACTAAGGAAATCTGATCTGAACTAAATCCCAGTTCAGATCTTCCCACGGTTCGGAATTTAGATTTAGGTTGCAAAAATTATATGATTGTGCCTGTTTTTATCTAATTTTATAAATGATTATAATAGGGATGAGCAGGTTAGGTTCCTTGAGATCCGAGTCAGGCTCGGGTTTTCCAGCCAGACTCGGAAACCAGAACGAGGCAAAATGTCATCATCCAACTGTCGGATTCTCGCAGGTTTTGGATTCCATATAAGGAGCCGCGTGTCGCCGCCATTTTCACTCCAGTCCTGGAGAGTGTAGCGAGAGGACGTGTCTCCTCAGTGTCTGTGCAGGAAAGTGGTGTGGTGTGTGTGGTGGCGACCTGCTATTTTGTGTCATTCCAGTGCTGTCTTGTGCTGCATCAGTCCAGTGGTGGTGTCTTATGCTGCATCAGTCCAGTGGTGCTGTCTTGTGCTGCATCAGTCCAGTGGTGGTGTCTTGTGCTGCATCAGTCCAGTGGTGGTGTCTTGTGCTGCATCAGTCCAGTTATAGTGGTGGTGTCCTGTGCTGCCATAAGTCCAGTGCTGCTGTATAAGTCCAGTCCAGTGGTGCTGTCTTGTGCTTTATCAGTCCAGTGGTGATGTCCTGTGCTGCCATAAGTCCGGTGGTGGTGTCCTGTGCTGCCATAAGTCCAGTGGTGGTGTCCTGTGCTGCCATAAGTCCAGTGGTGGTGTCCTGTGCTGCCATAAGTCCAGTGCTGCTGTATAAGTCCAGTCCAGTGGTGCTGTCTTGTACTCTATCAGTCCAGTGGTGATGTCCTGTGCTGCCACAAGTCCGGTGGTGGTGTCCTGTGCTGCCATAAGTCCAGTGGTGGTGTCCTGTGTTGCCATAAGTCCAGTGGTGGTGTCCTGTGCTGCCATAAGTCCAGTGGTACTACCATAAAAGTCCAGTCCAGTGGTGCTGCCGTATAAGTCCACTTCAGTGGTGCTGCTGTATAAGTCCAGTGGTGTTGCCATATAAGTCCAGGGGTACTGCCGTATAAGTACATGGGTACTGCCAGACAAGTGGTGCTTCCGTATAAATCCAGGGGTACTGCCAGACAAGTCCAGTCCAGTGGTGCTGCCATATAAGTCCAGTGGTACTGCCGTATATGTCCAGTGGTATTGCCATATGAGTCCAGGGGTAATGCTGTATAAGTCCAGTCCAGTGTTGCTGCTGTACAACTACAGGGGTACTGCCATATAAGTCCAGGGGTACCGCCATTTAAGTCCAGTCTAGTGGTGCTGCCATATAGGTCCAGGGGTACAGTCATATAAGTCCAGTCCAGTGGTGCTATCGTATAAGTCCAGTGGTGCTGCGGTATAAGACCAGTCCAGTGGTGCTGCCGTATAAGTCCAATCCAGTGGTGCTGCTGTATAAGTCCAGTCCAGTGGTGCTGTCTTGTGCTTTATCAGTCTAGTGGTGGTGTCCTGTGCTGCCATAAGTCTAGTGGTGGTGTCCTGTTCTGCCATAAGTCCAGTGGTACTACCATATAAGTCCAGCCGTACCATATAAGTGCTGCTGTATAAGTCCAGGAGTACTGCCGTATAAGTCCAGGGGTACTGCAGCGTAAGTCCAGGGGTACTGCAGTATAAGTCCAGTCCAGTGGTGCTGCCGCATAAGTCCAGGGGTACTGTCGTATAAGTACAGAGGTACTGCCGTATAAGTCCAGTCCAGTTGTATTGCTGTATAAGTCCAGTGGGGCCTAGTTTTTAAAAGTGCCACACCTAGATGGGCCAGGTGTTTGTGCCGCCCACTTGGGTTGCTTAACTTAGTCACCCAGCGACTTCGGTGCACCTCTTTTTTCTTTGCATTGTTTGCTCTGTGGGGCCTAGTTTTTAAAAGTGCCATCCTGTCTGACACTGCAGTCACACTCCTAGATGGGCCAGGTGTTTGTACCGCCCACTTGGGTCGCTTAGCTTAGTCATCCAGCGACCTCGGTGCAACCTTTTGGCCCATAAACAATATTGTGAGATGTTCAGAATAGACTGGAAATAAGTGGAAATTAATGTTATTGAGGTTAATAATACCGTAGGATCAAAATTACCCCAAAATTCTGTGATTTTAGCTGTTTTGATGGTTTTTTTTAAATCATCCAGATCCAAAACCAAAACAAAACATGAAAGGGTGGTTTTGGCAAAACCAATCTAGATTCAAAACACAAGTGGGGATCCAGATCTACAACCAAAACACAAAACCTGAAAAGTGCCCGCCGCACATCTCTTGATTATAAGTATGTATTTTTTAAGTGATTTTTGAAAACAACCAAAATCCGAATATGAACTAAAAACACTTGAGGGTGGTTTTGCCACAATGAATTGGGTGGTGGTTTTGCCACAATGAAACATATGAATTAGGACTAAAACCAAAACATTGGGGTCCACGCAAATATCTGCCATGAAGTATAGTCAGAATGCCTTTGTAGTCACCAGTATCACCAATTTTACTCCATACTCCACAGAGCTGCATAGTAGAATTAGTGATTGTGGGCTTCCATAATTCTCAGGGATGTGTGCATCTGAACATCATGGAGGTACATTGACAAGAAATGAGTCCTCAGCATAGACAGCAAACCGCAAAACAGACAGGAGCACCTGTATGGAATAGAGGCATAAAACAGATTTTAGGATGTAGATTATACAGAACTGAGGGATAAATTTGCCCACAGTAAAGAATTAGATTCTATCTATAATTTTATGGAATGTATTAGACACATGATACCTACAGTAGAATCTGTTTGGTCACTATGTGTAACGCATTAACTTGTCTTCTTCAGAACATCCTCCTAAATCACTGTCAACATTGTTCATATTATTCAATATTAATCCTGGGCATCTGTGTTTGGACTGCAGCTATCATGGGCATTAAGCTAGTAGGGTACATGATCCAACTGACCTTCACAGACGAGGGCCTCAGTTTAGGACCCCAACACTTTACATTGTCCCCTGTCCAACCAGAACAAGTATCAGCACAAGAACCGTTGGCACCAGGACTCCGAATATTAGTATGATGATGGTACAGCAAAAGATGATACAGTACAACTGCCTCCAACAGGAAATTTAGGTGATCCTTTGTGGATGCCACATTTCATCAGAAACTCCAACAGCTTAGAGGGCAAGGGGCCTGAGGAAGAACGTCCTCAATATAACTGAAGAGGGGGTAACCAGGGCAGTAACTAGAGTGGTGTGGACGGTGCTCGGCACACAGCACATTTGCTCTGTGGGCTCACTAGCTGCATCCACCAGCAATCCCCTTTGTCTGCACTGCCGCCGCCAGCTGCTGTGTACTGTTGGCAACAATAAATAATTGCAACGGTACCGTGCACAAGGCTATCATTGTACATTGCAGCGGGCCACACTGCAGCATCTTGCCATGTTCTCCACTCCCTCCCCCATCTCCTGCAGTGTCTTCTGGGACTGAGAGAGATGTCATGTCCTCTCTTCCAGTCCATTCCAACAGCCTCCACTCACACCCAGGTGCAGCCTACAATCACACCCGAGTGATGGAAGAGAGTATCAAAACCAAAGGTGACCCATCTCCTGAATTATCTGTGCACAGCTATCACAGCCATCTCCTCCACTGTGCACCATGCTTGGTCTGGCCAACCTGTGACTACTCTGTCTGTCTCACCGGGGCATCTGCTCGGTTCTTGCATGCCAACATGTTAGTCCTGTCACACCAGCACACCAACAGATGGGGGTAGTCACATATATTAATAGCCCTCTGAGCAATGTACATTGCTAGCCACAGTGACATCTGTTCTCTGCAAAGTTTCAAAAGTGGAGTTTTGCAGGTATTGGATGAAAGAGATGGAGGAATGATGACGGGGAGGAGGAATGATGAGGAGGAGGAATGATGATGGGTAGAGGAATGAGGAGGAGGAGGAGGAGGAGGAGGAATGATGAGGAGGAGGAATGATGATGGGTAGAGGAATGAGGAGGAGGAGGAGGAATGATGATGGGGAGGAGGAATGAGGAGGAGGAGGAATGATGATGGGTGGAGGAATGAGGAGGAGGAGGAGGAATGATGATGGGGAGGAGGAATGATGAGGAGGAGGAATGATGATGGTGGAGGAATGAGGAGGAGGAGGAATGAGGATGGGGAGGAGGAATGATGATGGGTGGAGGAATGAGGAGGAGGAGGAATGGTGATGGGTGGAGGAATGAGGAGGAGGAGGAGGAGGAATGATGATGGGGAGGAGGACTGATGAGGAGGAGGAATGATGATGGTGGAGGAATGAGGAGGAGGAGGAATGAGGATGGGGAGGAGGAATGATGATGGGTGGAGGAATGAGGAGGAGGAGGAATGATGATGGGGAGGAGGAATGATGAGGAGGAGGAATGATGATGGATGGAGGAATGAGGAGGAGGAGGAGGAGGAATGATGATGGGGAGGAGGACTGATGAGGAGGAGGAATGATGATGGTGGAGGAATGAGGAGGAGGAGGAGGAATGAAGATGGGTGGAGGAATGAGGAGGAGGAGGAATGAGGATGGGGAGGAGGAATGATGATGGGTGGAGGAATGAGGAGGAGGAGGAATGATGATGGGGAGGAGGAATGATGAGGAGGAGGAATGATGATGGATGGAGGAATAAGGAGGAGGAGGAGGAGGAATGATGATGGGGAGGAGGACTGATGAGGAGGAGGAATGATGATGGTGGAGGAATGAGGAGGAGGAGGAATGAGGATGGGGAGGAGGAATGATGATGGGTGGAGGAATGAGGAGGAGGAGGAGGAATGATGGAGGAGGAGGAATGATGAGGAGGAGGAATGATGATGGATGGAGGAATAAGGAGGAGGAGGAATGAGGATGGGAGTAGGAATGATGATGAAAGAGGAGGAATGAGGAGGAGGAGGAATGATGATGGATGGAGGAATGAGGAGGAGGAGGAATGATGATGGGAGTAGGAATGATGATGAAAGAGGAGGAATGAAGAGGAGGAGGAATGATGATGGATGGAGGAATGAGGAGGAGGAGGAGGAGGAGGAGGAATGATGATGGGAGTAGGAATGATGATGGGAGTAGGAATGATGATGAAAGAGGAGGAATGAGGAGGAGGAGGAATGAGGATGGGGAGGAGGAATGATGATGGGTGGAGGAATGAGGAGGAGGAGGAATGATGATGGGGAGGAGGAATGATGAGGAGGAGGAATGATGATGGATGGAGGAATGAGGAGGAGGAGGAATGATGATGGGAGTAGGAATGATGATGAAAGAGGAGGAATGATGAGGAGGAGGAATGATGATGGATGGAGGAATGAGGAGGAGGAGGAATGATGATGGGAGTAGGAATGATGATGAAAGAGGAGGAATGAGGAGGACGGGCTTTACTGTGGATTAATGTTTATAAGGGGCTCTACTGAAGGGACTCTGCTGACTGGTACATGGTGTAATGTGAATAACAGACACTCTGGTGTGGTCAGGTGGAAGTTGTACAAAAGGCTCTACTGTACAGTGTAATGTGAATTATTACTGTCCTGGGGGCACGATCTTACCCCACAAAGTCACACGTGCTATCTGTGTTTTGAATATTGTAGCAGTGGTGGGGGGGAGGGAAGGGGAGGGGGATTAATCTTTCACGCACAGGGAACAAAAACGTCTAGTTACAGAAGTGGGGGTAACATGGATAAGTAAAAACAAACTGCAATTAGTCTTTAAAACTCCTATATTAATGTTGGAAAGCATCACTTATCGGAAATGGTCCTAGGTACTCCAATATACTCCCGTCAGGATTGGTTCAAAGCATAAATCTGAAAATGCAAAGGGCAAAAAGTATTCCTGGGAACAAACGGAGAATCTAAATTAACCTTGAAACAACTGTTTAAAGGGCATATTGCGTGTGCCAGTCTGTCTTTCTCTGCTATACAATTCTGCCATTCTGTCTCAGTCAATATGAATTAATATGCACAAAACACTCTATAGTTCCCTAAATGCAGTCACATAGGTAAAAGGTTCATGTTTAGTCAAGGACAAGGCAAACGTTTGTGTTGTTTGCGAAATAAATGGGTTATTCATGGCTTTCACCCCCTCATGTAAATGTTTAGTCTTTGTGCTTCAGGCATCAGAAACAATGGTGAGAACTGAAGCAGCAATTTCCATAAGGGCACTAAAAACACCAAACAGCGAAAACTTTTTTGTGCCACTTGAAGCCAGCTGGACTCATTGTCCTTGTGATTCCATTTTTATTTTATTAATATATATATATTTTTCCTCTCATCTCTCTCGACAGAGTGAGAAGCGAGGAGACAATATGAGAGTTATTTCATTTAATTTAGCTTTGCATATTTTTCTTTTTTATTGTTAAATTTATATGAACAAACCTGGAAATTATATATATATATATATACATATATATATATATATATATATATATATATATATATATATATAAAAGTGTGTTTTAAGACCTTGTAATGCGCTAATAAATAGGGAGCTTCACCTTCAAAAAATACCTCCTGTTAGGTGAGGTACAATAATTAAAAATACAAAAAGAAAAGGATCTCAAGGGAGCTATAATAAATTCAATATGCCCATATCTCAAACCACCTAAATAGCCAGAAGTTCATCACCATCATATATAAAAAGAACATTTATTATAAAATGAACAATGGAT
Organism: Pseudophryne corroboree; assembly: GCF_028390025.1. Taxonomy (NCBI): domain Eukaryota; kingdom Metazoa; phylum Chordata; class Amphibia; order Anura; family Myobatrachidae; genus Pseudophryne; species Pseudophryne corroboree. Next base: position 166,275,495 of record NC_086455.1, on the reverse strand, counting down.
CAATTGACATTGCTTTCTTCCTTCTATGACGCAATTACATAACAATATTGACCATACATAAAACAGTTCACATCAATATAATTTGGTAGTGATGATTACAGTATTTGACAGAATTCCTCTTTGAAGTTACCAGTAGTACTGGTTGAACCCGTGATGCATATCGATATTGTTCAATTATTGCAATTTGTGGAACACTTCTCTGAAGTCTATCAATATAGCAGATTAAAACCCAATGCGTTTCGTCCCTAGGACTTCATCAGGGGTTAACAATCAATATCTTGCATAAACGATGTTCATCACTGATACTTCTCAATATAGGGAATTGAACAATGTGAAGATGTATAATTATTGTCCACCAAATAGGATGTTAATATAGCTTCATCAGCAAATATCAACAAATTAAAACAATGCAGATTGCTGTGGTAATGCTTCTCAATGAAACAGATTCTCCTCCGGTGGTAAGCTTCAGCGATGAGACCAATTGATAAGAAAGTATCAATTTGTGTTGTATTGTATTGACGCAGGTGGCAAGCATCTCAGTCCTGGCACATTCAGTACACCAGGGAAACAATCGGTAGACCACAGATGTGACTGCTTCTATAATAAGCCCAATAGTTGCATTAGACACTCTGTACTGGTAAGGTATTGGCAGACAACTTGGGGTATTATTATGCTTTCATGGGGGACCTTAAGTCTCCGCAATCTTTCCAACAGGATTTGTTCCATCTTATCATGGAAGCATGTATGCATAGGCAAACGCAGGGGGGGTTTCAAACCAATCACATGTACCTTATTAAATGAGGAATTGGGGAGTCTGAAGACTTTTATTCAAATAAAGTTAATTTCAAAACTGTTCGTGGATGGTTATTTTTTTTTCTCTTTTGTTTATTCTATTTTTTATTTCTATAACGTACCAATAAAAAAACTTCGGGACACTGGAACCACTACGGTGACGAGTAACCAACCGAGACTGGCCCTGCCTGGCTGCAACTGTGTGCAATCGTGGAAATATTAAGCGGGAGATGTATCAAGATTGGAGAGAGATAAAGTGGAGAAGTTGCCTGGCAACCAAACAGCCTAAAACTGTCATTTCAAAGTCTGTGCTACTAAAATGACAGTTATAGGCTGATTGGTTTTGTTAGAAAACTTCTCCACTTTGTCACTCTCCGAGTCTTGATACATCTCTCCCTAAGTACACCTAAACCTCCTTTCCACACCACCTAGAAATGAGAGACAGAGAACCCTCCAACCACCTTCTTGTGTTGGTTTGGAGTACTACAATGTATTGGCTTCTAATTAGAGATGAGCGCCTGAAATTTTTCGGGTTTTGTGTTTTGGTTTTGGGTTCGGTTCCGCGGCCGTGTTTTGGGTTCGAACGCGTTTTGGCAAAACCTCACCGAATTTTTTTTGTCGGATTCGGGTGTGTTTTGGATTCGGGTGTTTTTTTCAAAAAACACTAAAAAACAGCTTAAATCATAGAATTTGGGGGTCATTTTGATCCCAAAGTATTATTAACCTCAAAAACCATAATTTACACTTATTTTCAGTCTATTCTGAATACCTCACACCTCACAATATTATTTTTAGTCCTAAAATTTGCACCGAGGTCGCTGTGTGAGTAAGATAAGCGACCCTAGTGGCCGACACAAACACCGGGCCCATCTAGGAGTGGCACTGCAGTGTCACGCAGGATGTCCCTTCCAAAAAACCCTCCCCAAACAGCACATGACGCAAAGAAAAAAAGAGGCGCAATGAGGTAGCTGTGTGAGTAAGATTAGCGACCCTAGTGGCCGACACAAACACCGGGCCCATCTAGGAGTGGCACTGCAGTGTCACGCAGGATGGCCCTTCCAAAAAACCCTCCCCAAACAGCACATGACGCAAAGAAAAAAAGAGGCGCAATGAGGTAGCTGTGTGAGTAAGATTAGCGACCCTAGTGGCCGACACAAACACCGGGCCCATCTAGGAGTGGCACTGCAGTGTCACGCAGGATGTCCCTTCCAAAAAACCCTCCCCAAACAGCACATGACGCAAAGAAAAAAAGAGGCGCAATGAGGTAGCTGTGTGAGTAAGATTAGCGACCCTAGTGGCCGACACAAACACCGGGCCCATCTAGGAGTGGCACTGCAGTGTCACGCAGGATGTCCCTTCCAAAAAACCCTCCCCAAACAGCACATGACGCAAAGAAAAAAAGAGGCGCAATGAGGTAGCTGTGTGAGTAAGATTAGCGACCCTAGTGGCCGACACAAACACCGGGCCCATCTAGGAGTGGCACTGCAGTGTCACGCAGGATGGCCCTTCCAAAAAACCCTCCCCAAACAGCACATGACGCAAAGAAAAAAAGAGGCGCAATGAGGTAGCTGTGTGAGTAAGATTAGCGACCCTAGTGGCCGACACAAACACCGGGCCCATCTAGGAGTGGCACTGCAGTGTCACGCAGGATGTCCCTTCCAAAAAACCCTCCCCAAACAGCACATGACGCAAAGAAAAAAAGAGGCTTTTTACTGATATTTGGTGTTTTGGATTTGACATGCTCTGTACTATGACATTGGGCATCGGCCTTGGCAGACGACGTTGCTGGCATTTCATCGTCTCGGCCATGACTAGTGGCAGCAGCTTCAGCACGAGGTGGAAGTGGATCTTGATCTTTCCCTAATTTTGGAACCTCAACATTTTTGTTCTCCATATTTTAATAGGCACAACTAAAAGGCACCTCAGGTAAACAATGGAGATGGATGGATTGGATACTAGTATACAATTATGGACGGGCTGCCGAGTGCCGACACAGAGGTAGCCACAGCCGTGAACTACCGCACTGTACTGTGTCTGCTGCTAATATATAGACTGGTTGATAAAGAGATAGTATACTCGTAACTAGTATGTATGTATAAAGAAAGAAAAAAAAACCACGGTTAGGTGGTATATACAATTATGGACGGGCTGCCGAGTGCCGACACAGAGGTAGCCACAGCCGTGAACTACCGCACTGTACTGTGTCTGCTGCTAATATATAGACTGGTTGATAAAGAGATAGTATACTCGTAACTAGTATGTATGTATAAAGAAAGAAAAAAAAACCACGGTTAGGTGGTATATACAATTATGGACGGGCTGCCGAGTGCCGACACAGAGGTAGCCACAGCCGTGAACTACCGCACTGTACTGTGTCTGCTGCTAATATATAGACTGGTTGATAAAGAGATAGTATACTCGTAACTAGTATGTATGTATAAAGAAAGAAAAAAAAACCACGGTTAGGTGGTATATACAATTATGGACGGGCTGCCGAGTGCCGACACAGAGGTAGCCACAGCCGTGAACTACCGCACTGTACTGTGTCTGCTGCTAATATATAGACTGGTTGATAAAGAGATAGTATACTCGTAACTAGTATGTATGTATAAAGAAAGAAAAAAAAACCACGGTTAGGTGGTATATACAATTATGGACGGGCTGCCGAGTGCCGACACAGAGGTAGCCACAGCCGTGAACTACCGCACTGTACTGTGTCTGCTGCTAATATATAGACTGGTTGATAAAGAGATAGTATACTCGTAACTAGTATGTATGTATAAAGAAAGAAAAAAAAACCACGGTTAGGTGGTATATACAATTATGGACGGGCTGCCGAGTGCCGACACAGAGGTAGCCACAGCCGTGAACTACCGCACTGTACTGTGTCTGCTGCTAATATATAGACTGGTTGATAAAGAGATAGTATACTCGTAACTAGTATGACTATAAAGAAAGAAAAAAAAACCACGGTTAGGTGGTATATACAATTATGGACGGGCTGCCGAGTGCCGACACAGAGGTAGCCACAGCCGTGAACTACCGCACTGTACTGTGTCTGCTGCTAATATAGACTGGTTGATAAAGAGATAGTATACTACTAATATTATATATACTGGTGGTCAGGTCACTGGTCACTAGTCACACTGGCAGTGGCACTCCTGCAGCAAAAGTGTGCACTGTTTAATTTTAATATAATATTATGTACTCCTGGCTCCTGCTATAACCTATAACTGGCACTGCAGTAGTGCTCCCCAGTCTCCCCCACAATTATAAGCTGTGTGAGCTGAGCAGTCAGACAGATATATAATATATATAGATGATGCAGCACACTGGCCTGAGCCTGAGCAGTGCACACAGATATGGTATGTGACTGACTGAGTCACTGTGTGTATCGCTTTTTTCAGGCAGAGAACGGATATATTAAATAAACTGCACTGTGTGTCTGGTGGTCACTCACTATATAATATATTATGTACTCCTGGCTCCTGCTATAACCTATAACTGGCACTGCAGTAGTGCTCCCCAGTCTCCCCCACAATTATAAGCTGTGTGAGCTGAGCAGTCAGACAGATATATATAATATTATATATAGATAATAGATGATGCAGCACACTGGCCTGAGCCTGAGCAGTGCACACAGATATGGTATGTGACTGAGTCACTGTGTGCTGTGTATCGCTTTTTTCAGGCAGAGAACGGATTATAAAGTAAACTGCACTGTCCTCACTAGTAAACTCTCTCCACTCAGTCTCTACACTTCTACAGTAACAGTACTCCTCCTAGTCAGCTCCAGTAAATCTCTCTCAGTCTCTTATAATCTAAATGGAGAGGACGCCAGCCACGTCCTCTCCCTATCAATCTCAATGCACGTGTGAAAATGGCGGCGACGCGCGGCTCCTTATATAGAATCCGAGTCTCGCGATAGAATCCGAGCCTCGCGAGAATCCGACAGCATCATGATGACGTTCGGGCGCGCTCGGGTTAACCGAGCAAGGCGGGAAGATCCGAGTCGCTCGGACCCGTGAAAAAAAACATGAAGTTCTGGCGGGTTCGGATTCAGAGAAACCGAACCCGCTCATCTCTACTTCTAATGCAACACTGGTAGCCCTAACTATTCCCCTTGTCTTTATTATTATTATTATTATTATTATTATTATTACTATTATTATTTTACCTATATGGCGTCACAAGGGATCTGCAGCACCCAATTCAGAGTACATAAATGAGCAAAACAAGAAGAAAGCACTTACAGTTTGAGACAATATAGGACAAGCACAAGGTATATCTCCTATATAATAGCCCTATTCTGTGACCTTGTGATTCAGTTGCTAACGCTGGGCGGAGTCACAACAGTGGGCGGAGTTATTCAAATGAGTCACAGAGATCTGGCCAAATCTACAGGAGACTAGGAGCAGAAGCAGATAGCATGGGCATTGGGCATGTCACAGGCAGGGGTGCAGACCTCCCAGCTTTCTGCAGGAGCTTTCTCCAGGCAGAAGGAGGGAAACACTCGGCGAAAAGGGGGCGTGGCTTCACGGGAGGGTCCCCGTTTTCGTCAGTGAGGGGGCATGCCCAGCGCTCTGTGAGCTGCTGGCATGCTCCCAGGGGCTGATTATGAGTCCGGGGGGCCCAGGGCACTTGATACAGGGGAGCCCCTATCTCATTGCTGTGCCTGCTGGGGGTTGGGGGCGTGGCCTAATCGCGGACCACGCGGCCACGCCCCCTTATGCAAATTCCGATTTTTGCTGTTATTTTTTTTATGGGATTTTGGCCCCTCAGCTAGGGCGAAATCCAGAGGACGTGGTCGCTCTCCCTACACACCCGCACAGGGAGAAGAAAGCAGGGAGACTGCTGCCTCCCTGCAACACCACAGACCTGCCAATATGCAGCAGCGTGTGCTGACTGTAGCACAATGCTGCCACTGTTGCCGGCAGGACGGTGGGGGGGAGCTTCTGAGCTGGGACAGAGCTACTCCAGCCGGGGGGCCTCTAAAACTGTGGGGCCAACGGTACGTATCCCCCGCCCCCCCCCCCCCTTAATCCGGCTCTGCTGCTGGAACCCCCCCATTAATCCGTACCCCCTGATGCCCCCTCTCCCTCTGTCTCCACTATTCACCGCTGCTCTGCTAAGCAGAACAGCGAGTACAGGAGCTTTCCAACTGCCCCCCCCCACCGCAGGACACTGCGACCCGCGGGTGGGACAGCGGGACAGACCCCAAAAAATGGGACTGTCCCGCGAAAATCGGGACATTTGGGAGGTATGGGGGTGTGTGAGGGGTATGTCATACAGACAGACGGGCACCGGCTCACTGTGTGCTTGACCCCCCACATCGGCATACTCAGCAGGGTCTCTCTGGTGCGGAGGAGTGTCACTTTCTGACACACTCCACGCTTCTTAGCTGCAGTTTAGTGAGGCACCTGCCGCTGTGCAGGTTCCATACTGCCTCTGTTATCTCCAGCCCCGGCAACCCCACCGCTAGCTGCAGCGCTGCCACCCGCAGTGGAGTGCGCCCAGCTCATTCACACACTTTAGCTGGCGGGTAGCGCTGCAGAAATCCGAGCTGCTTGCAGGCTCTGACCCACTCCTCCCTCCAGCCGCAGCGTCTCCTGGGAGCTAACCAGTCACTCCCAGTCTCCCCTTACCACAGTGCCCGGAAGCCGTGAGGTCCGCGCCACGTGCATGCTATGACCCCCTCCTCCCTCCAGCCGCAGCATCTCCTGGGGGCTAACCAGTCATTTCCAGTCTCACCTTACCACAGTGCCCGGCAGCTGCGCGAGGTCTGCGGTGTGTGACTGAGGAGGGGGGGGAGGGATGCGGACTGGCAGAGAAAGCAGGACTCCAGCCTGAGAGAGTCAGCCATGCCAAGTCTCCAGCAGCAGCAGATCCCAACAGGTTGGAATGGAACAGCAGCAGCCAGCAGCAGTGACTCCGGTAAGACACATCTGTCTGTCACCACTGTTTTGTCCCTAATACCAATCTCTCCCGTGCCCTGTGTTCTGTCATGTCCCTGGCCTTGCCCTGCCACCCTTATTCTGGCCCTTTCACCCTTATCCTGGCCCTGTCACCCTTATGCTGGCCCTGTTACCCCTATCCTGGCCCTGTCACCCCTGTGCTTGCCCTGAGAACCCTATACTGGCCCCGTCACCCCTGTCCTGGTCCTGCCGCCCCTACCCTGGCCCTGTCACCCCTATCCTGTCCCTATCATTTCTGTCCTGGCCCTGTCACCCCTGTCCTGGCCCCGTCACCCCTGTCCTGGCCCCGTCACCCCTGTCCTGGCCCCGTCACCCCTATCCTGGCACCGTCACCCCTGTCCTGGCCCCGTCAACCCTGTACTGACCCTGTCACCCCTGTCCTGGCCCTGTTACTGCATACCCTCCAACTACCTTTTATGGCATGTACAGTACCCGCAGCGCCTCCAGACCTCTCCCTAATGCACCACACCTCCGCACCTTCCCCTCCACCACATGCGGCACTCCACCCCTCCCCCACATGCTGTGCCTCCAGACCCCCTACACCACCCGTGGCTCCCACTCCTCCACCCCTTCACCACCCACAGCACCTCCAGGCCCCTTCCACCATTCACCCCCCTTATACGTCTCCCCCCACACCTGCCCCCCTCCACCTGCAGCATCTGCAGACACCCTCCTCCATCAGCGGTCCCCCCCTCACCCACCCCTCCCCCACCAATGGCACCCCTGCACCTGCCCCTCCACCACCTGCAGCACCTCCGGACCTCCTTTCCCATCCGCCGCAACACCCGTACCTGCCCCTACCCTACCCATGGTGCCTGCGGTCCCCTACCCAACCCCCGGCACACCCGTCCCTTCCCATCCCACAGCACCTCCGGAACCCTTCACCCATCCACAACATCCCCACACCTGCCCCTCTCCCACCCGTGGCACCCCTGCCCCTCCCCCACCTGCGGTGCCTCCGGACCCCTCCCCCATCTGCATCCCCCACTCCTCTGCCCCTCCCCCACGCGCAGCACCTCCCGAACCTTCCCCATCCGGGCCCCACCCCCACTTCTGCCTCCCCTCCACCCGCAGCATCTACATACACCATCCACAGTCCCCCCCGCACCCGCTACATTCTGTACATCGTGCCCTGCAGGTGCTGTTCACGCCGTCGCAAGGGGCTGCGCCTCCTTCACCATCGCACGCCCTTTCATTGTGCAATATTTAACCACTAACAAAGGAATGCAGGTAATACTCCATATAATACAAATATTAAACCCCAGAAAGGCATGCAAGGGTTAAGGGGGCGTAGCCCCTTGCGACGGTGTGAAGAGCGCCCGTAGGGCGCGATGAAGCACCTAGTATATATATATATATATATATATATATATATTAGGGGCCATCAAAGGGAGTATGGAGTATAAGATATTGTAAGTAAAAGAAGGAAAGGGACATGAAGGGAGAAGGAGAAGGCCCTGCTCTTGTGAGCTTACAATCTAAAAGGTGAAGTGCTAGCGGACTGGGGCAACAAAGAAGAGGTAGACTGTGAGCATGGACAAGAGGGTTAAGAGGACAGCTGGTTGGGTTTGGTGAAGAAGTGTGTCTTGAAGGCCCATTTGAAATTTTATGGAGAGGCGGAGAGTCAGATGGGGAGAGGTAGAGAATTCCGGAGATAGGGAGCAGCACATGCAAAATCTTGAATGTAGGAGTGGGAGGAAGTAATCAGTAAGCAGGAGAGGCGGTGTGCATTACCTGTACCAGTGTAAAGCGGATATGTGGGAGCAGGGCTTAAAGTGGTCCTGAAGAGGTGGGGGAACTCATTAACCAGTGACCTCCCCCCTCCCCCTTACATTAAGCGGAGCCGGGGCCAGTGCTAGTATTTACGGCACTCCCTCTGCAAACTATAAATTAATACCCTGCTTCCCATACTTTTTAAAGGGACATTGATCTCACAAAGAAGCAGCGTGGTCACACAATAGTACCCCCTAATTCAAATGACACCACACAGTAGCACAATCTTATTCACATTACACTGCATGTAGTTCCCCTGATTCATATTACACCACATAGTAATGCCCCTTATTATGGTTATGTCATGCAGTAGTGTCCTTAATTCACATTGCGCTACACAACGGTACCCTTTATATACGTTATGGCACACAGTAGTGCCCCTTATACAAAATGTCCACAGTAGTGCTCCTTATACACACTTTCCACAGTAGTAGTACCCCTTACACATAATGACCACAGTAGTGCCGCTTATACACATAATGCCTACAGTAGTAGTGTCATTATTTACAGAATACCCACAGCAGTAGTGCTCCTTACACATGATGCCCACAATAATAGTGCCCCTTACACATAATCACCACAGCAGTGCCGCTTATACACATTATGCCCACAGTGTGCTCCTTATACAGATCTCTGCCTCTGTCACTCCAGCAGCTCACCACCTGTGTCCCTCCAGCAGCTCCATGCCCTGTATCCCTCCAGCAGCTTCCCTACCTCTCTTATCCCTCCAGCTCCCTCTCATCTTGTCTTCAAGACGCACAGAGCCTGCTCCTCTTCATGGCTCTTCTTCACTTCAGCAGCGGTGACAGCATGACATCGTATACGCTATGCCGGAAAAGGAAGCCACTGGGACCTGAGGAGGGGATGAATGCTGTCCAACAGACACAAGGTGTGTGAGTACCAGGAGGGATGGGCTGTAGATGTAGGGGGACCATGGAGCCACCAGGACCTAAGGAAAGGGGAGATGGCTGCAGCTCATCAGTAACACTAGCTCCGCCTGCATCATCGATTGAAGTAGGTGATGGGGCTGGCTTTTCTGTTGGAATTACTGTGCAGGGAAATGGAGGAAGGGGAACTAGTTCCCCCTACAATTACAGGTGGTGGAACTCAGTTCCACCTCGTTCCCCCCACTTTAACCCCTGGGTGGGAGTGTAGAGAGAGATGAGGTCAGAGATGTAAATGGGAGAGGAGCGGACGAGGGCATTGTAGGTGAGTGGGAGAAGCTTGAAACGGATTCTGAAAGGGAAGAAGAGCCAGTGAAGGGCTTGTAAGAGAGAGGAGGTGGATGTAGTATGTTTGGTGAGGAAGATGAGATGGGTAGCAGCATTGAGGATAGATTGGAGTGGAGTGAGGCATATGTCAGGGAGGCCAAAAAGGAGGAAAATACAGTAGTCCAATCTGGAAATGACCAGTGAATGGATGCAGGGGTGTAGAGAGCCACACTGGGCCCCGGTAATGTAGTGGGGGGGGCTAAATAGAGTGTGTGTCTTCATCCCTGAAATAAATAATTTGCACTCAGCAGGGGCCACCATTTATTGAGGGGGGTCAGGGGGGCTGGGGGGAGGCAGTTAAGGTGCGGGGGAGGGCTCCCGCTTCCTACCGTGCTTGATCAGAAGAGGTCCCTCCTCCCTTGCCAGCTGCGCCATCTTTCCAGTGACATCTGGGAAGATGGCGCATGTGCACTAGAGAGCAAAAGTGCGATTACCATCTTCCCAAAATTGTCACTGGGAAGATGGCACCAGGAGCAAGTACATTTGGGGAGGGGGGAAGGCAGACCTGGGCCCCTGCAGCAGCCCAAGCCGGCCCCCTTCCCCCACCACCTCTTGGCTCCACTGAGTGGATGAGTGTCTTAGCAGTATCCAGATTGAGATAGGATCTGATTCTGGAAATGTTTTTTGACATGGAAATGCAGGTTGATCAAGAAATTATTTATTTATGTGGGGGGTCCTTCCTCTATCCAACTCCAACATATCCAGAATTACTGATCATCTACAGCTATTGTATCGGCAAAAGCTTTTTCACATAAAGATGTTTTTTGGGTCATGCCATAAAAGAATACTTGTCTTAACTGTCCGCTTAATCAATGTAACTACTGTATGTATTCAATATGGGCTGTTAATTGTCTTGTTCAGAGATTTTATACTGCTTATACTGTTTTAAATGACACTTTACTGTTCAATTTATGAGGATTCTTTCTATGACAGGCACAATTAATGTGAGCCATTAATTGCTACCAATACTCTTGACATCAGTTACCCCAATCATTATATACTTTCTTGAGTGCATTTTACTCTGTGATTTTGGACATTAGTTTCTCATAAAGAAACACTTGAAAAAGATCTTTATGTTGTTTGCTTTTGCTTTGTATCTTGCCACGTACTTTATGTTCTACCAATAAAATGCATTATTTATTTAAAGACATTAGAGTTTTAGTTACAGAGCCTCTACAGAGGTTTGTGCAAATCATTTACCGCTGGTTGTGTCTGGTTTTCCAACCTTTTTTATTAGCTCCTCTCTGATCAAATATTTTGTTATGTTCAATAACTGATGGCATGTTTTGTTTTCTGTGATATGATTCGGGCATCATGCTATAAAGCTATAAAGACATTATTTTCCATAGAGTAATAACTGTGGGCATGAGGGGCAGTGGTTATGATCCCCTTTCTGTTAGGTGGGCTATGCGTAGGGCACGAAGTAGTTTTTGGGGGTTTTTTTTGCTTCGAGGCATTTACAGAAACTGTAGAATCTATCACATTAAATCAAGTTGGATGTACAGTGTGGCCGTTGTTTCATACTGCAACAATGTGATGGGAAATATACAGGTGAAACTCAGAAAATTAGAATATCGTGCAAAAGTTCATTTATTTCAGTAATTCAACTTAAAAGGTGTAACTAATATATTATTTAGAGACTCATTACATGCATAGTGAGATATTTCAAGCCTTTATTTGTTATAATTTTGATGATTGCGACTTACATTTTAAGATAACCCCAAATCCAAAATCTCAATAAATTAAAATATTACATAAAATGAGAGATGTGCGGCGGGCACTTTTCGTGTTTTGGTTTTGGATCCGGATCCTCGCTCGTGTTTTGGATCTGGATTGGTTTTGCCAAAACCACCCTTTCGGGTTTTAGTATTGGTTTTGGATCTGGATGATTTTTGAAAGAAACACAAAAACAGCTAAAATAACAGAATTTGGGGGTAATTTTGATCCTACGGTATTATTAACCTCAATAACATTCATTTCCACTCATTTCCAGTCTATTCTGAACACCTCACACCTCAAAATATTGTTTTTAGGCCAAAAGGCTGCACCCAGGTCGCTGGATTACTAAAATAAGTGACCCAAGTGGGCAGCACAAACACCTGGCCCATCTAGGAGTGGCACTGCAGTGTCAGACAGGATGGCACTTAAAAAAAGTGGCCCCAAAGAGCACATAATGCAAAGAAGAAAAAAGGTGCAAGATGGAATTGTCCTTGCACCTCCCTTATGTTGTATAAACAGGACACGCACACTTTAACAAACCAATTATTTCAGCAACAGGGTCTGCCACACGACTGTGGCTGAAATGATTTGTTTGTTTGGGCCCCCACAAAAAAAGATGCAATTAATCCCCCCACCAAAAAAGAAGCAATTCATCTCTCCTTGCACAAACTGGCTCTACAGAGGCCATAATGTAGTGCTCTGATTTCATCAGATTGACCACCCTTGAATCCCAGCAAAGCGAATGAAGGGCTCCATCCACATGTCCCACATGCCTAGCGGAATCGCTCCGTCTTAGCTCCTCCTTTAATTTCTCCAGCTGCTTCTGCAAAAGCCTGATGAGGGGAATGACCTGACTCAAGCTGGCAGTGTCTGAACTGACTTCATGTATGGCAAGTTCGAAGGGTTGGAGAACACTGCACAAGATGGAAATCATTCTCCACTGCGCTTGAATCAGGTGCATTTCCCCTCCTTTGCCTATATCGTAGGCAGATGTATAGGCTTGAATGGCTTTTTGCTGCTCCTCCATCCTCTGAAGCATATAGAGTGTTGAATTCCACCTTGTTACCACCTCTTGCTTCAGGTGATGGCAGGGCAGGTTCAGGAGTGTTTGCTGGCACTCCAGTCTTTGGCACGTGGTGGCTGAATGTTGAAAGTGGCAATTGTTTGGGCCACGACAGCATCTCCTGCATGCCCCTGTCATTTTTCAAAAAATTCTGCACCACCAAATTAATTGTATGTGCAAAACATGGGACGTAATGCAATTTGCCCAGATGTAATGCACACACAATATTGGTGGCGTTGTCCGATATCAAAAATCCCTAGGAGACTCTATGTTGGTAAGCCATTGTGCGATGATGTGCCTCAGTTTCCGTAAGAGGTTGTCAGCAGTGTGCCTCTTACGGAAACCGGTGATACACAGCGTAGCCTGCCTAGGAACGAGCTGGCATTTGTAAGATGCTGCTACTGGTGACGCTGCTGTTGTTGCGGCGGTAGGCAATACATCTACCCAGTGGGCTATCAGTCATGTAGTCCTTAGTTTGCCCTGCTCCACTTGTCCACATGTCCATGGTTAAGTGGACAGTGGGTACAACTGCATTTTTCAGGACACTGAGGACACTTTTCTTAATGTCCCTGTACAGTCCAGGAATCGCTTTCTTAGTGAAGTAGAATCTAGATGGGATTTGGTACCGGGGACACACTACCTCCATCAATTGTCTAAATCCCACTGCACCAATGGCGGATACTGGATGCACGTCTAACACCAACATAGATGTCAAGGCCTCAGTTATCCGCTTTGCAACAAGATGACTGCTGTCATATTTAATCTTCCTCGCAAAGGACTGTTGGACAGTCAGTTGCTTAGCTGAAGTAGTACAAGTGGTCTTCTGACTTCCCCTCTGGGATGACGATTGACTCCCAGCAGCAACAACAGCAGCGGCAGAAGCAGCAGTAGGCGTGCCACTCAAGGATCCTCCGGAGGAATCCCGGTTAGGAGAGGACTTGTCAGTCATGCCAGTGACATGGCCTGCAGGACTACTGACATTCCTGACTGAGGAGGAAATTGACTTTGAGAGAGTTGGTGGTATGGCTTGCAGGAGAATGGGTACAAGAGGAAGAAGGGATTTTGGTGTCAGTGGACTGCTTACCCAGAGTTTCTGAACTTGACAATGACTTCTGATGAATGCACTGCAGTTGATGTATAAGGGAGAATGTTCCTAGGTGGTTAACGGCCTTATCCCTACTTATTACGGATTGACAAAGGCAACACACGGCTTGACACCTGTTGTCCGGATTTGTGGAGAAATAATTCCACACTGAAGAGGTGGCTTTTTTGCCCAGGCATGACAATGGGCTTATTCATCCCACGGGCAAAGACTGTCTACCCCGGTGCCTGATTTAAACAAACTGCATCACCATCAGAATCCTCCTCGTCAACTTCCACCTCAGCACCAGCAACACCCATATCCTCATCCTGGTGTACTTCAACAGTGACATCTTCAATTTGTATATCAGAAACTGGACTGTGTGTGCTCCTTCCAGCACTTGCAGAGGGTGTGCAAATGGTGGAAGGAACCACCTCTTCCCGTCCAGTGTTGGGAAGGTCAGGCATCGCAACCGCCGACACACTTGGACTCTCCTTGGGGATTTGTGATACCATCTTAGAACACACAGTTCTTTGCTGTGCTTTTGCCAGCTTAACTCTTAGCATTTTTCTAGCAGGAGTATGAGAGCTTCCATCGTTATGTAAAGCTGAAACACTAGTCATGAACATAGGCCAGGGCCTTAGCCGTTCCTTGCCACTGCGTGTCGTAAATGGCATATTGACAAGTTTATTTTTCTCCTAAGACCATTTAAATTAATTTTTTGGGACATTTTACTGAAATTTGGCTTTTTGGATTTTAAATACCCTCTACTATGACACTGGGCATCGGACTTGGCAGACGACGTTGCTGGCATTTCATCATCTATGTCATGACTAGTGGCAGCAGCTTCAGCACTAGGAGGAAGTGGTTTTTGATCTTTCCCTATTTTATCCTCCAAACTTTTGCTCTCCATTATTTTTCTGGAGTTATATAACACAATATGCGGCACAGGAGAGCGTACCCCTACACCACAAAGGGCAAACCCTGTAAAATGATTTTGATTAAATGTTAATAACCCCTTTTCTTTGGAGTAAATAATATACAGCACAGGACAGCACCACTGGAGTTATACAGAAGTATCAGTGGACTTATACGGCAGTACCACTGTACTTATACGGCAGTACCACTGGACTTATACGGTAGTACCACTGGACTTATACGGCAGTATCACTGGACTTATACGGCAGTACCACTGGACTTATACGGCAGTACCACTGGACTATTACGGCAGTACCAATGGACTTATATGTTAGTACCACTGGACTTATATGGCAGTATCACTGGACATATGGCAGTACCACTGGACTTATACGGAAGTACCATTGGACTTATGGCAGTATCACTGGACTTATACAGCAGTACCGCTGAACTTATACGGCACTACCAATGTACTTATACAGCAGTACCACTGGACTTATACAGCTGCACCACTGGACTGGACTTATACGGCAGTACCACTGGACTTATACGGCAGTACCCCTGGACTAATACGGCAGCACGACTGGACTTATGGCAGCACAGGGACACCACGAATGGACTGATGCAGGACAAAACAGCACCACTGCAATGGACTGGACTTATACAGCAGCACTGGACATATGGCAGCAGAGGACACCAAGACTGTGACTGGACTGATGCAGCACAAGACACCACCACTGGACTGATGCAGCACAACACAGCACCACTGGACTGGGCTTATATAGCAGCACTGGACATATGGCAGCCGAGGACACCACCACTGTGACTGGACTGATGCAGCACAAGACACCACCACTGGACTGATGCAGCACAAGACAGCACTGGAATGACATATAAGACAGAGCAGGTCGCCAAACCACTTTCCAGCACAGACAGACACCGAGGAGAAAGACACGTCCTCTTGCTACACTCTCCAGGACTGGAGTGAAAATGGAGGCGATGCGCGGCTCCTTATATGGAATCCAAAACCCGCGAAAATCCGACAGCGGGATGATGACGTTTTGCCTCGTTCTGGTTTCCGACAAGGATGCTACAATAGCGGCCTTCAACTCTTCTGCATTGTTCGGTCTCATGTCTCATCTTTCTCTTGGCAATGCCCCATAGATACTCTATAGGGTTCAGGTCAAGCAAGTTTGCTGGCCAATCCAGCACAGTAATCCCACGGTCATTGAACCAGGTTTTGGTACTTTTGGCAGTGTGGGCAGGTGCCAAGTCCTTCTGGAAAATTAAGTCAGCATCTCCATAAAGCTTGTCTGCTGAAGGAAGCATGCAGTGCTCTAAAATGTCAACACATTTTCAACACAGACTGTGGAAACTTCACACTGGACTTCAAGTATCTTGGATTGTGCGCCTCTCCATTCTTCCTCCATACTCTGGGACCTTGGTTTCCAAATGAGATACAAAATTTGCTCTCATCAGAAAAGAGGACTTTGGACCACTGAGCAACAGACCAGTTCTTTTCTTCTTTAGCCCAGGTAAGAGGCTTCTGACGTTTGTGGTTCAGGAGCAGCTTGACAAGAGGAATACAACATTTGAAGCCCATGTCCAGGATCCGTCTGTGTGTGGTAGCTCTTCATGCACTAACTCCAGCCTCAGTCCACTCCTTGTAAAGCACTTTGAGAACATCCAACTTCTTTTGCAATTTCCTTTTGAGGCTTTCCCTCTTTGTGGAGGGTGTCAATGATGGTTTTCTGCACAACTATCAGGTCAACAGTCTTCCCCATGATTGTGAATTGTACTGAACCAGACTGAGAGACCATTTAAAGTCTCAGGAACCCTTTACAGGGGGTTTGGATTAATTAGCTGATTAGGGTGTGACACTTTGAGCCTACAATATTGAACCTAATTCACAATATTCTAATTTTCTGAGATTTTGGATTTGGGGTTTTCTTAAGCTGTAAACCACAATCATCAAAATTATAACAAATAAAAGCTAGAAATATCTCACTTTGCATGTAATGAGTCTATATAATATATTAGTTTCACCTTTTAAGTTGAATTACTGAAATAAATGAATTACTGAGAAAAAAACCTTTTGCACGATATTCTAATTTTCTGAGTTTCACCTGTACATCTGTTAAGATTTAAATAATTTGACTGGCTACATGTTGGTTCCGCCCATTCCACTTCACACATTCTCTGAGGCTGGTAACAGCGTAAGGCGGGTACAGGTCAGTTTAGCCCCGCCCACTTTCTCTCCCGCATGTCCATTGTGTTACCAGTTTTGAAACAAAAATGGACTAGGTGCACCTGATACCTGTAATGACGTTTGTGGTTCAATGCATCCTCCACCCAAAAACTTTGAACACAATTGCAAAATACCTAAACTACAGTAACAGGCATTATAAGAGCAATTATAACAGGCATTATAAGAGCAAAACAGACATTGTTAGCATTTTGGCCATGTCGACTTTTTATCAGTGTCAACACGCTGAATGTTCCTGCTTTATTAAGTTGCATGTTTGTATTTTCTTCAAACCTGCCGATTTTCCCAACTGCTTTCATAACAGCAATTTATATAAAGCCTAAACCAGGGTTTGTGTCACGCTTGACTTGAGTTGGGGTTCTAGCGACTGAGGTTTGACCGAGGAGGCAAATGCCTGTGAAAGGAAGACGATGAGGAGGCTGAATCTAATTCTTTCTTATTGGATGGAAGGTTTAGAATGTTCCCCGAAAGAGCTGGCAATGGAAGGACTGTGAATGGATGGACGAATGCACTGTTGGAACTTGAAGGGGGAGAACTTGAAGAAGAAGACCAACGAAGAAACGAAGAAGAAGAATGTTTGAAGATTAGTGAATTGCAGCCTGTGCACTGTAAATTGGTAGACAAGGCTGAAGAACACTGAAGATAATGAACTGTGGACTGTGAACTGCAGCTTGGAAGATGAGATTGAAGAACACTGAAGATAATGAATTGCGGACTGTAAACTGTAGCTTGGAAGACGAGATTGAAGAACACTGAAGATAATGAACTGCAGACTGGGAACTGTAGCTTCGAAGATGTGATTGAAGAACACTGAAGATAATGAACTGCGGACTGTGAACTGTAGCTTGGAAGACGAGGTTGAAGAACACTGAAGATAATGAAATGCGGACTGTGAACTGTAGCTTGAAAGATGAGGCTGAAGAACACTGAAGATAATAATCAGTCATCTGGGAATATTGCTGCCTTTGTACCAAGAGATCCTCAACGGCCTGGGACCCCCGTGAGCGCCACACAAATGGCGGCAGGCAATTAGACAACAGGACTGCTGCAGCTGTTAATGACTACCGGACGGGAGCTAACAAGAATACCAAGGCACCGGAGTAACCTGGGAGTGCAGAGCTAGAGCACCTACGCAAAAGGTCACTGGCACCCGCACCATGAACCAGCCCCTTTTTATTAGGGAAGGCTGACCCGGATTGGCTGGACATGGTTTGGAGCCTGCCATTGGCTCAGCATTTGGTCTCCAACATGGCAGCCCCCAACTCAGCGGACACACCCGGCCATGGCATTCAGCTCTCCCAGACTCCCGACTCTGACTTCGCGGAAGCCACGCTCGCACTGGAAAACCCTGTCACAGCAGCCCTCCGCCGTTGCAGCAATGCCAGCCACCAGTCGGCAACCCCCGCAGCTCCGGGCACTGACCGTTTGCCCTTGAAATGCCATCACGAAAATGGGTAAAAATCAGCAAGTTTAATTAAAAAACGCAGCTCAAGCCATCATGCCCCAACACTAATGAAATCAATGGAGGCTATCTGCAGTGTTCACAGAATTGATCAGCGCTAGTGCGTCAACAGCATGGAATTTATAGCGCACACAAAGCACCTGAATGACACTAGTTTATATAAAGTGTCATCGCACATAAACACAGGGAGGCTCAATCCAGTTAACTCACCCCCGCACCTGAAGGGAAAAAGTTGCTGTTGTGATGTTGTGTAAATTCTGGCAAAAGCATAGGAACTCGCCCCCTCATTGCCCTATCTCGCCCCAGATTTGCTAATTTTTATATAAACAAAACTCCATGACTCCAGCGTTACCGTAAGTGAGGCGTATACTGTAGCCGCACTTAGTAGAATCCCGGGTCATTGGAATGATCTCAGGGGCTGATTCTAAGTCGCCAGCAAATTGTTTGTACTTGCAGCATAGACAACAACTTTTTGGCTGCCCCTCTGGGATAGGGCAATCAGGTCGGTACAGCAGGGTGCAGTGCAGGGGGGGCTGATGTATCAAAGGGGGCGGGGCGTAGGTGAGACAAGTAGTTGGAGGCCATACAAGAGGCATGATTTCCGCAATTGTGTCACCATGGCCACGCCCCTGCCATACATTGCCGAGATCACCGGCATTTCACAGCGGGGGACATGGCTACAATGACACAACTCTGCGCAGAGCGTGTCATCGCGAGGGTAAGTGGGGGTAGAGGCTGGCTGCAGGAGACTTTCCCACTTATCCGGATGGCTGGGAACATCACCTGATTTTCAAGAGCCTCCCGGCCATTCCATGAAAGTAGACAAGCATGACGGGATCCGGTCTGAAGATCGACACTGTCTAGGTCGACAATGTTTAGGTCGACCACTGTAGGTCGACAGTCACTAGGTCGACAGGGTTGGAAAGTCGACAGGGTTTCTAGGTCGACATGTGCTAGGTCGACAGGTCAAAAGGTCGACATGAGTTTTTCAATTTTTTTTCTTTTTTTGAACTTTTTCATACTTAACGATCCACGTGGACTAGGATTGGAATGGTAATCTGTGCCGAACGAAGCGAGGCACCTTGGGGGTCATTCCGAGTTGTTCGCTTGGTAAATTTCTTTGCATCGCAGCGATTTTCCGCTTAGTGCGCATGCGCAATGTCCGCACTGCGACTGCGCCTAGTAAATTTGCTATGCAGTTAGGAATTTTACTCACGGTTTTTTCCTCGTTCTGGTGATCGTAATGTGATTGACAGGAAGTGGGTGTTTCTGGGCGGAAACTGGCCGTTTTATGGGTGTGTGTTAAAAAACGCTTCCGTTTCTGGGAAGAACGCGGGAGTGGCTGGAGAAACGGAGGAGTGTCTGGCCGAACGCTGGGTGTGTTTGTGACGTCAAACCAGGAACGACAAGCACTGAACTGATCGCAGATGCCGAGTAAGTCTCGAGTTACTCAGAAAGTGAAACTGCACAGAGATGTCTTATCGCAATATTGCGAATCTTTCGTTCGCAATTTTAAGAAGCTAAGATTCACTCCTAGTAGGCGGCGGCTTAGCGTGTGCAAAGCTGCTAAAAGCAGCTTGCGAGCGAACAACTCGGAATGACCCCCCTTGCCCGAAGCATGGCGAGCGAAGCGAGGGGACACGGTGCACTAATTGGGGTTCCCGGTCACTCTACGAAGAAAACGACACAAAAATAAATTAATTCATGTCTACCTGGCACATGTCAACCTAGAAACCCTGTCGACCTTCCAACCCTGTCGACCTAGTGACTGCCGACCTATAGTGGTCGACCTAAACATTGTCGACCTAGACAGTGTCGATCTAATGATCCACACCCAGCATGACTTGTCGGCAGCAGCAGACACCAGATTTACTACACGGGCAAAAAAATTCCAGCCAAGTTCCGGCCAACTGAGAACAGGACAGACATAATGTAATTATACTTCGGTCCCAAAGTTGAATCAGAATAGATTTGATCTAAATCATTTGCTGCAATATACTACAATACATTAGACAGATAACGCTGCATATAGACACCTCGCACCAGCTAATTAATAACTGATTAAATCAAAAATATGCAATGACTAGTGGTATTGGTAATGACTTAAATTTTTTTATTTAGTTCAAGCATATAATCCACATTGTCAAGAGAAAATGTGTCCGTGATGACTACAGCAAATGTGATCCAAGGTCTTTTTTTCTTTTTTTTTAAGTCAAAATGTTAGAATAGATTTCAGGACGTTTGGAGGAAATGCAGGATTGTTGGAGTTGGTATATTTTTATATCTAAGTGACAGCTTGCTCAGAACTGCTAACGCGGTGTGACAGTGCTGGATGTCCATGTAAGTGAAACCAGCTCATGGGAATTTTATGCATGCTAAAAATAAATGCAATGATTATTATTTTAATTTATTTTTTTTTTACTGCAAAGAACAAAGTTTGTAAGTTGGCAAAAATATAAAAGAGAAAGGTAAATAAATTGGGTGAAAACCAGTAAAGCAGAGGCACATTTTCTGACAGATTAGGAAGAAAAGATTAAAAGAATGTGTATTGTGTTTAAAGATAAGAAATTTGTCTAGTGTAAGAAGATAAATTTCTTCGAATGATGATAATTGAAATGACTGGAAATAATTTGCGCTTCAAAGTAAGTTATTCTGTTGTGCAATGTGTTTACCTGTGTTAATTACAGCGAGTACTCAGTGACAATAACGGAAAAATGTAAGCTCTTCGGCAGCAAAAGCTGACTGCCCATAGCGCAATTCAGGTGTTCTGGCTGACACCCACTTGGTAACGCAAGTTCCGATCTTCCGGAATGTGCAACAGTCGGTTTTGTCGAGAATTACCAAACTAGCAAATTAATTTTAGTGTGGTACCTACAGTACCAAACTAAACAAAAGTAATCAAATGAAAAACGCTGCTGGTCATTTGGTCAATGGCGAGCTGTTGAATGTGATACAATGAGACTGCAGTCATTTGAGCTGCTGTGGCATCACTGGCTCCACCCCTGTGGATGAATCCGCACACAGTTTGCTTGTTTGCTTCAAGAAGTTCCTCACTCATAATATGCTGCAGCTGAGTAAAAATGAGCTTGTTGGACATATTTATAACTGTTTCAGACCACCAGCAATAACCCAGGGTGTGACGCAGGCTGAAAGGAGCCAGTTGAAATAACTGATTTTAGGAAGAGACGGCACTTGGAGATCATCAGATCTCCTAGCACTGCCTCCAGACGCGTCGGTGGTGACGTCGAGATGGGCCGCCTGTCTGAAAGGGGTCTCGCCGAGTCGCATCCGTGAAGGACCCGTACACAAATAGCGTGGGGTTTATTTACTAATATTCGTGTTTTGTCCGTTTTGAAGGGTGTTTGAACTCGAATGGCATCGGGTGCATTTTACTGCAACTTTTTGAATCCTGATACGGTCATTCACTAAGCTGCCGAGTTTTGCACAATCGTTTTTTCCGATGTCGATGTGATTCGTAATATCAGGCAGTGTTTTACGGGAGTGATGAGTAAAACACTGCCTGAAAAAACACAAGGAAACCCGTCCGGATCTGTGAGATCCGTGCAGGGCTTCATTGTGTACCTTAAAAATTAATTAAAGTCTTTAAAATTCTGAAAAAAATTGCGTGGGGTCCCCCCTCCTAAGCATAACCAGCCTCGGGCTCTTTGAGCCGGTCCTGGTTGAAAAAATATGTTCCCCCATATTTAATCAACCAGCAGCGGGCTCTGCGCCTGGTCCTGGTTCCAAAAATACGGGGGGGACAAAAAGCGTAGGGGTCCCCCGTATTTCTGAAACCAGCACCGGGCTCCACTAGCTGGGGAGATAATGCCACAGCCGGGGGACACTTTGATATCGGTCCCTGCGGCCGTGCCATTAAAACCCCTTTGAATAATCCACATAATTGGCAAAAAAATAAAACGCTCCATTGCAGCCAATGGTGGGAACTTTGCGGGCAGCGGTGAGGTTACTTTCGGTCAACCGCAAAGTTCCCACCATTGGCTACAATGGAGCGCATAGGCGCTACATTGTATCACTGCCGTGTGCTGCCTGACAGACACTACAGGAGCACACAGCCAATCAGGAGGGTGCCACGACGTGGCGCTCCCTGATTGGCTGAAGGGACCCTCTTTGACAGGAGTCAGGGGGGTCCTGGCAGTCGGGGAAAGGGGTCCCATGTGTCGGGTTTGCGTTTTATTTTTTTGCCAATTACGTGGATTATTCAAAGGCCGGATTCTTCACTGGATTATGTGAGTATAATTTTTATCACAGGTACCCCGAGGATTCTACATGGAGAAGAGGACCGAGCCTCCTGGGAACATAGGTAAGTATGTGTGTATGTTGGTGTGCATGTATGTAATAAAGTTGTACTGTCACGGTGTGTGTGTCCTGTTTTTATTGGGGTATTTTTTTAGTAGTAGTACTACAGGTACCAGCGGGCCCGGTTTTCCACCGCATGCTGGTACTTGTGGTTCTCCAAGTACCAGCTTGCAGGGGAGGCTTGCTGGGACTTGTAGTACTGCTACTAAAAACAATATTCACACTTTCACACTTGGCTATCAGCCCCCATCCGCCGCCCTTGGATGGGGGGGGACAGCCTCGGGCTTCACCCCTGGCCCTTGGGTGGCTGAAGGGGGGGACCCCTTGATTGAAGGGGTCCCCACTCCTCCAGGATACCACGGCCAGGGGTGACTAGTTGGGGTTTTAATGGCACGGCCGCAGGGACCGATATCAAAGTGTCCCCCGGCTGTGGCATTATCTCCCCAACTAGTGGAGCCCGGTGCTGGTTTCAGAAATACGGGGGACCCCTACGCTTTTTGCCCCCCGTATTTTTGGAACCAGGACCAGGCGCAGAGCCCGGTGCTGGTTGATTAAATATGGGGGAACCCCTGTCATTTTTTCCCACATATTTTTTCAGCCAGGACCGGCTCAAAGAGCCCGAGGCTGGTTATGCTTAGGAGGGGGGACCCCACGCAATTTTTTTTTCTGGTTTTACACTAAACAGACCCTTTCCCATAGATAACCATGCACAGATCTCACTGATCCGTGCATGGTTATCCAAACTCGACTGGAAAAAGCAGGTCTATTTTTTTGCTGCTTTTTTTAACGATTCGAAAAAAAACAGACCCACACTTGAACACTCAGAAACTAACACCCAAATACGAATGAATAGTGAATGGCCGTATTCTATGAAATAACAGCCGCGTTTGACCGATGGTCTATTCATTCGTATTTCGGAAGGCTGTCATTCAAACCATTACGAATAGACCAGACACTGCCGAGATTGGTGCTTAGTAAATTCCCGGATTGGGACTTAGAAAAAAAAACACAAATCGGCCAAACTCGGATTTTTAGTAAATACTGGCCCGTGTGTGATTCGGCAGAAGCGTGTTATATAAAGAGGTGTTAGTGAAATAAAAACTCTTTAGTTATTTCAGGCACATTATTCAGCTCTGTTATATCTAGCCATTGATGTTTCTTAAAGTCAGACCCCGGATGTGTTTGCTCTATAACAGTCTGATTTAGAGTAAACTGCAGTTTTGCAGCATAATTACAGCATTAAATATGGATTTTGAGTTGCACATGTTCAATTATATGCTACTCAAAATACAGCATCAATATGTGGTTAGATGTCACTACTATATGAACTTATCTGGTTGCAACTGGAGTAAATAATATATACAGCACTCATCAGTTTCAATTGATTAATCAATGCATTTACATTTTTACGTTTATGGGGGGTAGGGGGGTGATACACTTGGAGGGTGATAAAATAAAGGGTACATCTCGGAATGACAGCAGCTTTGGAATGTATTTTTGTAGTGATGACCAGCACCATGTAGTTCTAGTAGCATGGGGTCCAAGTGTATAGTATTAGTTCCCCTTATTATTAATATAGCAGATCTTCCTTAAGTATATTAATTTCTACAGCATTCAGGTGGCATTTCTATCCTTGGCACTAAGCTGTGCACAGTCGTCTGGCTTATAGCCCATTCGGGGGCCCAGTTAGAAGGGGCACCATTATTTTATGTTCTAGGTACCAGCTAGATTATAACTCATTATTGGTATGGATTTTTAGCATCACCATTCCACAATATTGGCACATTTTTTTTTCACTTTTCTGTTATTGCACAGTCCTATATAGCAGGGCACATGTTTGAATTATGCACTTTATAATTGTGGAAGTGGCCGTTCACTCTCCTGACCCCTTTCCCTCAGGTGAGCCCGCGCCGTGGACCGGAGGATCGTGGTTATCTAGCAACCATCAGCAATACAGCCAGCTGCGTCACGCAGCAGGTGACCAGAAGCGCAGTCAGCCAAAACTTCCGGTCCGGCGGGAGGTCAGACGGATGGCGGCGGGAGAAGCACACTTGGACCCCATTTAAGGCAGTGTAAGTACATCACAAGGCCAAGTTGGTATATCTTTTTTTCACAGCACTGCACCTTGATGAAAACGTCTATAGGACGATAAAACGTCGGTGATACTGGATATGCTGTTCTTTTATTTGTAACTACAGCTCTTAATACATTTGATGATTTGAAAAAGTCCGGTGAGTGCCGCCTGGTTCTTGAATTGCTATGGGGGTTATGCTTGCAAAGTATTCCCCGGAGAATCCAGCTGAGTGTAGATGAATGAAGGAGGGCCCCCCCTGGCGGTTGCTTACTGACAGGGAGTGCCATTAAGAAGAGGATTGGTATATATATATATATATATATATACAAAGTTACTGTTGCTAAATATACTGCCACAGTGTTTATACTGAAACTGTGATAATAATTGTTACTACTTTTTAGGGAGATTACAAATAATGAGATTCCCATGTTTTGGCATATTGCAATAATACCATTAACAATTTCCAGGAGCGGCTCATACTTACATTTAGTAGGGGGTCTGCTGCTACCCCCATGCCTGGAGTGGAGATAGCCAGCTGTCAGCCGCGGGTCCCAGCACTTGTGCAATGGATCTGGCAGGTGGCATGTGCAAACCCCCAGCTTCTATGGACTGCATCTGCTGCAGCCCATAGAAGCAGGATTGGGCTGCACCAAAGGCGGGGGAAGGCTTCCTGTAGGAAGCCAGCTCTCTGCTAATCGCAGCCCGGTCTGGCAGTCCCAGAGGGAGGAAACATCTCCCAATGGGTAGCCTTATGTGTCTGAGACTGACAGGTAGGACTCCCAACAAGAGGTCACTGCCAGTCACAGTGAAGCCAGTGCAGTCACGCACTGCATCAGGCTCACTAACACTAAGGTGGGTGGTGGGGCTTTACCTAGGGGGGGCATAGGTAAAATCCACCACTGACTATTTTTATTAAATCTATAATGAATTGACATTCCCTCATTTAAATATAGCTCAGTATCGAGAAAGAAAGATTGCACCATCAGATTTACTATGATTGTATAATTGTGACATTCACATATTAAATATTTGACACATTAGTCAACGCTGGAGAAGAAATTTGCTGTAGACGCAATGTGGCTGCAGGTGCGGGAAGCCGTGGGAGCCAGATTCACTACTGTATGCTAATGTAAGAATGTGCTGCGCTACTGCGGAGGTTTGATTTTACACCAACCGCCGTAACTGCCATCATTGGTAAGTGCCCTTGCAGCAGCCCCATGCCAGACGCAAGAGATCCATCAGAAACAAGATTCCCTCCCCCATACCCAGGACACGGAGCTTTGGATGCACATCTATGGCTCCCTCAGGCCAATCCCACAAATCAGGGCGATTCTGTACGCTCAAATTGTCCCCATCTAGTACCCACCCCAATACACCCTATTTCATGGAAAGAGAGATCCAAACAAGTTCTGTACAACTTAGGATGAACATATGTAAAGGTGTGTAATTTCACTTCTGCACGTACGCTGTAGGCAAGAACTCACAGTTTGCATCCATGAGGTCTGTGCGACTCAGAATCAGACCCCATAAATGAAGCATTGTCCTTCTCTTATGGTTTTCAGTTTAAATGCAATTCTACTAATTAAGAAAATAATATTCCATAGGGATCTAAAAAATAAATAATGAGATGAATAAGGTCATTGTGGGAGTGTCTACGGAGCAGCAATGTCATCTGTGAAGACTCTCCCATCAGGGAAATTAGGACTCTTATATAAACTGGAAATGAGCTTCCTTTAATCCGGGAACACCTACTGTATCATATAAACAGGTTCTGTGGCTGATTAGACCCAGGTGAAATGCAGGCTTGAATTTAGCCAGCCACAGAACCTGCGTAAGTCTTTTATTTTCCATTTTTACATGACATAAACAAGATAATATACATATGAGGGAATTTAATGGCTCCCAAAATTGACATTGATCACATTTTTATAAAATTACTAATATATAAATGTTATAAATCCATTTCAATTCCTTTTTCCATATCACACTCAAATATATTAGCAAATGGCATAGAAAGACGGGTCCTTATCATAGAGCTGTCACAAGGATTATCAAAGTTGCTACTACACTACAAAAGAGTCCAAATTAGGATCAGTATCATTAATCATTAGCAACAGTATCATTAATATATGAGTACTACTGTAGGTGGTATCTTCAAGTGTCACATCAGTGGTAATTTGCTAACTTGACGTTAGCCCCTGACTGGCTCCGTCCCCTAAAAGATCTACATATTCTTCTTTTAGTTCTGCTCATATTTTGATCATTGCTGATATACGCTAATTCCCCTTGCCCACTTAATTCAGAGTTCAAATACTGACGCGTTTCCTAACTTGATATATCATTTGTCATGACAACGTTTCGTTTATCACTGGTACAGATGGATTTCACCTTTTCTCTGAGGGTTTATCAATGTTTCATGACCAGAACAAATTTTAGGTTTTCATTTGGTAGAAAATTGGAACAAATATCTTTTTATTTCATATACTTTTACATGGGGGGAATTGGACAAAATAGGAAATAAATAAAATTTTCCATGATCGCTTTTATGGTGACAACAACAGGTGCTGATTGGGGCATGAGGGAAGGTACAATGTACCAGCGTCAATGCCTGCCTTGGGGCTCATCAGTGGTTGAGTATAATGGGAACAGAAGTGGACAATTCAGGAAGGCCAATAGCTCATGCCTCTTCCTCTAATCCATCACCCATCTGATTCAGATTGTAAATGGGTAGAAAAAAAGGATTGGCGATTGTGTGAACCAAAAGTTTTGAAATGGTCTGCAGCATTACAGTATTATTACTGCAGGGCAAAAAAATTCACAATTCAACTGATTTCATTACCTGATAACTAATTTGTACATTTTATTCAAATGTTGATTTCGTAATAGGGCCCAAGAACTAATTTTAATTTAAAAAAGATTGTTTTGGCATATTTACATACAGGTCACACATTCTATGAAATAGATGATATTGTAATATATGGGTAAGTGCACACAAGGGTTGAGAAGACCATTTCTTAGGGTCCATGTTGGGTGAATGCTCCTTGGTGTATTATTTATAATAAGCTAGCCCAAAGAACGCTATGACAACGGTCGGTGGCTAAGCATTCCTATCTGTCTATCTACAATTTTTCCAAAACATATCTTTTGGAATTAGAATTCTAGCTGAACACTAAGCAAAGGACCCTTCTGAGTGCTTATTAAGCATTTGCATTGTGCTCAGTAAACCCATAATATGCTTATACTGATTTCTTTTGAAATAGACACACTTACAGCATTGGTATCCGGTCAGAAGGTCAACAGTCACCACAAGAACATTCATAATATCGTTACTGTAATGTTTCATTTAGAGATGTGCGGTTCGGTTCTCCAGAAAACAAAATCCACCCAAATTTTGTGGATCCAAACTGAACCAAAGTCTGGTCTAGATCCACCAAGTAGATCTGAATTGAGTCCCGGTTCTAATATACCTGCTGTGTGGAATTCGGACTTTAAATACAAATTTTGGGTTTTCAAGTTAAAAAAAATACTTGATTTTAGCTGTTTTTATAGATTTTTATAGATTTTTTTATCACTAATTATCTTTTTTTTTTTTTCATCGATTTTAAACCAAACCGAAATCCGAATCCAGACCAAAACACTTGAGGGTGGCTTTGCCAAAACCAAAACACAATGATGAATTAAAACCAAACCCAGAACACGGGGGGGTCCATGCACATCTCTAGATTCATTTATATTTTTAATCTTATTTTGCATTATACTTTTTTATTTCATTTTTGTTGACATTGTCTGTGCTGGATCCCCAGGGGCACATTAGGGACACACTGCATGTCTCCACCACCTCTTAGCAGTGCTCTCAATCAGGAAGTCGTTAAATCAAGAACATTTTTCCACATTTCAACTTTTTGCATATCAATTTTGCTCCTTTCTAGATCATACGATTGCAGAGTCAATTTTGCTTGTTCACTTAAAATGACCACTCGCAGCTGTTTATTGGGATTAGGATTTGTTTTTTAACCGCGCTGCTAAATATTAATCGCCCTTTAAGTCATTTAAAAAAAAAAAAAAAATGAAATGGGAGACATCAAAAATTGGAGAAGTGCGGAATGTCACAGTAATAGAGGAAGGCAGAGTAAACACTTAATTAGCATCTACACTCGTTACCATTGTTAAAACACAGTTCAGCATCACAGAGCATAGTAACAAATTGCTTTAATCATATAGAATTCATCTAAATGCTATTTAAAATGTGTCAGTAAGTTAATCTGTGGGAGAGTCTGTCACACACGTGGTCAGTTAGCTAATACCTAAGGCGTATTTTATTGCTACATTAAATACACACTGACATGCTTATTGGTTAATTAAAGGCCAGGGAGTAAAACATCTTAAATAATGTATCTTTCATGTTTTAAATGGATAAGAAAAAAAAATCTGAATATAAAGCATTTGTCCATTTTCATTTAGTTGTCAAAATATAATTGGCTACGGTCTGAGTTCTTTGTTTTTATTGCTTTAATAGCTGTACAGCCACTGATTGCCCAAGCTGATGGTTAATTTAATTTCTGTCAATACAATATTGGGGCTGTCTACATATGCAGTCCGTGATTAACTGCGGCTAAGTCCGCAGCAGAAGTATTGTCATGGCTGCATTTAGCTACCTCCTGGGAAAAGACAAATTAAATTATGTTGAAAACGCTGTTGATTATCATTACATTATTTGTAGAGCACAATTACTGATCTGTTGTAAAATAAATCAAATTTTTATCATCCCGATATAAATAATTGTAAAATAGAGGGACTCAGAGTGCGCGAGAGGAGGGCATTGATGGAATACAGGCGGCTTTATATGTCAAACAAGCTCTGAATTAAAATAATCACACTAGATGAGTATTATATTACATTTTAATAGTGAGCAACTTCATGAGTGACTGCACGGTGTCTATAATATTATGAGATTTCTGTACATTAAAGTATCGAAGCTAGAATATTGCGCGCCGTCTACTTACACTAAAGGTTGAAGCTTTCAGGTGGATAATTTCATTTTTTTTTCTAGTGGTGCTCCAAGTCAGTATGAGAGGGTAATGCATGGAAGTCACTTTAACGAGCGATGCAAGATTGGAAGAAATGCTCTTCAAATTACTGGGATGCAGTCACCACAGAAACATGTTATTTTCTGTCCACTCATCCTGCCTGTTACCTACAGTATCTACTTTATAATCTCAAAGCCTAATTGATCCCTACACCACAATCACATGACTGGATAGCCATTATATTTAGTCTGCATGAACTTTGTGTTTAAAAACCACTGACAACTTGGCGGAGAGACTCTTCTGTGCAAAAACTGGTCCAGACTTTTTTGTAAGCTGTAATTCTTGCTGGTTTCTTGCTGGTTGCTATAAATTTAAAATATATATTATGTTGTTTCAAAAAATACTGTATGGAGCTTTCAACCACAATATTAAATTCTTAATAATATATTTTGGAATGTCATTCAATAGTCTTCCCAGAGAGAGCACCCTATGCACCAAATCTCGGGTGCCACCAGCCAGTCCACCCCATCCTTGCTTCCTACCTAGTTTTCATCTTCTTGTCTTATTCTTTAATTGTAGTACATGGCTGTGACATCATAGCCATGCATTATACCCCTAGTTAATCTCTGGCAAGAAGGTGCAGTAACCATCCGCTTCATATGTAAGACTGCTGAGTGACATTGTGTCTTTTAATGTTTTATGTGCCACCTACAGTGGCACACTTAGGGATAAATTTACTAAGATGGGAGTTCTATGAAGATGGGATGTTGCCCATAGTAACAAAACAGCTTCCAGGTATTCTCTTCTAGAAGGTGCTAGATAAATGAGAAGTAGCATCTGATTGGTTGCTATGGGCAACATCCCAGCTTAAATAGAACTCCCATCTTAGTAAATGTACCCATTAGGGGAGGCTTTCTTAGTACCCAGGTACCCACACCACCATCACCACCGACAGATCAACATTTTTTCTTTTAGACAAAGACATCTCTGCACCAGCCACAGTGTGCTACACAGCTCAACAAGAATGCTCTAGGTTGTATTGGTCACATGCTACCTGTTACCATAGTGCAGCAGTGTACAACCACAGTCTTTCACTGCTCAGTCTGCATAGGTAGTATAAACATGTGCAATGGCCTCTTCTCCCAGCTTCCTCCATTGGTCCTCCTCTCTTCCCAGCATCCTCCATTGGCTCTCCTCTCCTCCCAACTTCATCCACTTACTCTTCTCTCTTCCCATCTTCCTCCTTTGGCCCTCCTCTCCTCCTGTTTCATTTATTGGCCCTCCTCTCCTCCCAGCTTCCTTCATTGGCTTATCTCTCCTCCCATCTCCATTTGCCCTCCTCTACTCCTTGCTTCCTCTGTTGGCCCTCCTCCCATCTTTATATCTACATTGGCCCTCCACTCCTCCTGCTTCCTCCAATGGTCCTCCTCTCCTCCGGTATTCCTCCATTGACCCTACTTGCCTCCACGCTTCCTCCTTTGGCCCTACTCTCCTCCCAGCTTCCTCATTTGGCAATCCTTTCTTTCTGCTTCTTCAGTTGGCCCTACTCTCCTCCCAGATTCCTCCATTTGCCCTCCTCTTCTCCCTGCTTCCCCCATTGGCCCTCATCTCCGTCCAGCTTTATCCATTGGCCCTCTTCTTCTTCCAGCTTTAATGTGCGTTTGACTGGTTTAAGTTCAGATATACCTTCCACACTGGGAAGGCAAGAAGTGAGAACCTCAGTGGCTCGCATCTGCTCCAAGTCCAGCCCAGCTCGCGTGGTGCATGGTGCAGAATAGTGAGAGAAAGTGAGAGACTACTTTGCAGAAGAGAGTAGGTTTCTTGCCCCAAAAGGGATGCACCTTGTCATGTGTAGTAACAAGTGACTGCTGAATAAACTATACACATGAAACCAGTATAAACTGTGACTGACAATAGTGCTACAGAGGAGCAAAGAGTTCTCAGTGCTGCTTTTAAGTGCTACTATGGGGTAAAACGTTCCTTCCAGACTCCACTATAACCTCCTCAGCTGGGATAACTCATCTTCATTTGTTTGATTTGTGTCCTGGTCTATATCATGAACAAACTTAAAATCTCCCTTAATCAGCAAGCTAAAGCATGGTGGATCTACCTAGAAAGGCGATTACTCTCTGAAGATGCGGCATGTACCGCTTTCTTAGCATCATCGCTCATGTGTGGCAAGACATCAGCGCTTCTACTTAAATTCCACCTCTAATCATGGAATGATCAGACGCTATTGCTCTTTGCGCAGGAAAAGTGCTGGCCCTCAATGCACCAATCAGAGGCCACCATGAAAGGCACATTTCTAAAGCCCTACATAAGGAAATAGCAACTTACGCATGATTTTAGTAATGGGGCTATTTAACAGCTACCTAATAAAAGCTTAGCAGTACATTCTCCCACTTCATGGTAAGATGCCTGTCTCTGCTTGCTGTTAGCTGCTCTCTATTCTTTCTGATCTATGCGCTGATTGAGTGCTCAGATGCACACATCAGACTTGTTGTAAGAAGGTGTTATCTATCTATCTATCTATCTATCTATCTATCTATCTATCTATCTATCTATCCATTTTTATGCTAACTTCCTGATTTTATTCCACAACAAAGGTTTTCAGAGTAGACACTTTATTTACTATTTACTAAGCAAAAGCTGCTGATTTTTGGCATTGAGATTGGAAACAGAAATAATATTATAATATTAAATGCAGTGGTTTTGCATTTTACATTATTACCGTAGCCACTTTAAACTTTTCAAAGCCTCCGCTTCGTAAATATAGCCCTTACCTATTTAATCCTTTATTTTTATTTTTCCCTAAAGCATGTATAGCGTTAACACAAACTGCTGTTTTAGTGTAGAGATGTAATGATAGGAGAGACGTGCCTTGCTGCTGTAAACCTTACCCAAGTTTGGAACTGTAGTAATTCATTATCCCGCCTGTTAAACTGTGGAAGAAGTCTGATGAATTCTGCCCCAAGTCTCTTTAAATTTGAACCTGCTTAATTAAACATTTTAAGCTAAGACGAAGGGAACTCCCTGATGTAAACTGTTAATGCTTCTAAATATTATTCGTGCTAGGACTCTGCAGGAGATAATTTATAAGAATAGCTTAAGTATAGTATAAACATATCGTAAATGTTTAATTAAACAATACTATAAGTTTTGCTAGCAAATTTTAATTATGTTGAGCGTTTCACCCTTTCTGGTCTGTAAATGTGCTGCAAGCGGGACAATTAGGACGTGCGGTAACACGCTTCGTACTTTGGTCTCTAGGTTGACTGAACGAAGGGCTCACATGGCTAGTACTATTTCCATAAGCCACAGTAGCCGAACCATTTGGTCAAATGGAGAGTGAGAAATCACCACCACAGTTATCTGGTTGTATAACAATTCAATTTCTGATACATCCCGACCCTATTCTCATGCAATTTTGTTTAACACCGGCACCCATAAATACTTATCCATGTGACAGCTGTTCCAGAATAGAGATGCCCAGAGATAAAGTGACTACCGGATTTATGACACAGGAGTCCGAAATCTTCTGCGGACATTTTTAATACATAGGGGGTCATTTAGACCCATTCGCTTGCTGCGTTTTAATGCAGCAGAGCGAATGGGTCCCTGCTGCGCATGCGCCAACGCCGTAGTGCGCCTGCGCATGTGGGACGGCCGAAGGCCATAGCAGCATAGCGATCGCCTCTGCCTGATTAACAGGCAGAGGCGATTGATGGGCGAGAGGGGAAGAAATGGCGGCATTTGGCCGCCGTTTCATAGGCGCGGTCCTGCCAACGCAAAATTTTGCACAGCTACGATCAACTCGGAATGACCCCCATAGTGTCTTCCATATGTATTGCTGTAAACGGAAGCTATTGGACATTTTACCACGTTTTACTGTTTGATACATCCTGCCATTAATCTTAACATTAGCCAAAGTCACACATTTCACCCTGTACTGTACCAATTTAGCCAGAGGCAACACTGTGGAAACAACTTTCCCCCAGTTCAGCAGAAAAGAAGCAGAAAGGGTGTGTGGCCTCGCCGGAAGGGGTGTGGCTTTGCAGCCCGACTCTGTTCAACCACTCCGGGGTCTTGCCCAGTACCCTCGAAGATGCTGGACTGCCCCAGGGGAC
Organism: Pseudophryne corroboree; assembly: GCF_028390025.1. Classification (NCBI taxonomy): domain Eukaryota; kingdom Metazoa; phylum Chordata; class Amphibia; order Anura; family Myobatrachidae; genus Pseudophryne; species Pseudophryne corroboree. The sequence continues at coordinate 166,241,630 of NC_086455.1, read as the reverse complement.
TTGTGTGGCTGCACTGCCGGCTTCTACACTGTGACAGCATCCAGCTCCTGTCACTGAGGGGGAGCCAGCATTTTGGTGTCATCCCTCTAAGGGTGATACCTGGATGTGATCCACACCCCTTTAGTAATGCCACTGAATTTAGCCACAGACCAGACATCAGCCAAACACTTATCTTTCGCCTATTTTAAACCTGAAATAATGTTAAATTGTACATTTAATGTGCAGAGTTACACTAAACAGCATATCATCAATGCAGCCCGTCAGTGTGGAGCCGCATTAAATTAACCATTTCACTTTTTAATTCTCAGAGAACACAGTTTAGAGCAGGGGTGGGGAACCTCAGGCCCACGGGCCGTATAAGGCCCGCAAAGCCACTTGATCCGGCCCGGCCAGGCTCACCTAACCGAGGGAGATGCCGGGCGCCCGCTGAGATTTTGTTACCAGTGGGCGCCCGGCTCCTTCTCCTCAGCAGCAGCCGGAAGCAGGAGCTCACTCCTGAACTCCGGCTTCCAGCTCAGGCAGTGTACATGTGCGGCACTCCCATAGTTGCGAGGAGCGGGCGGCCAGGCGGAGGGCAACGGTCCAGAAACCGGAGCGGGCTGGTGAGTATTGTGTTTTTTTTTTCTTTTAATGTGTGTGTGTGTAAGCGGTGCTACTAGGGGGCATAACAACTGACTGGGGGCATATCTAATGGGGCATATCAACTGACTGAGGGCATATCAACTGACTGGGGGCATATCTAATGGGGCATATCAACTGACTGGGGGCATATCTAATGGGGTGTCAAAGTCAGAAAAATATCCCTATACACGCTGCCATATTTGCACCTCATGCTGGTCCGTGCTGCGCATGCGTGCGCTTTCCCGTGATAGCGCATACCCGCTGATGCGTGCACCCGCTCGCATCGGTATGCGTATTTACGGTAAAGAGTATGTAGTCGTAGCGTGCGACCCAATCGTTACATATTTTCACAATTAATGTAGTTTGTAGATCATGGTCCCTTTGATAGTTTCTGAAAGTTTAGTTAATATAGAATGTCCCTGAGCTGAGGAATCTCTCTTTGTATTGTGGGAAGGGTCTAACAAGAGTCATGCAGCAGTGTTTGGTACCCATCGGAAGAGTATTTAATTAGCAATATTCCGGTGTTGGTTTGGAGCGTATTAATCGCTCGTGCGAATAGTTATGGACATAAGAAGTTTATGTCCATTTCTATTATTTACTCATACTCAGGTATGCGGCGGGAAACCCAGTTTCCCACCCACCTGAGCTGTTTGAAATCGTCACAGCCCACCTGTATGAATCAACCTATGACCTTTTGTTATGATACAGGGCCGAATTCCGACGTCCAATGGACAATGGGATTGTAGGGACTATGAGATTGCATTGTGTGAGGGGCATAAATAGGCAGGCCGACCATATCCAAATTCACTCTCTCATCAACGGTTTTCTGCTGATAACCGGGAGCTGGATATCGAGGCGCATGCGATCATACCCTTTGTGCGTAAGTTTCTCTCCGTAATCATTGTCTTACTGTGAGCCAATTTCTCTCATCTCTCTCCATTTCTCTCTCTCTCTCTCTCCTTTCTTTTTTTCCTCTCACATCTCCCCTAGACTAGTATTGTATTGTATTAGATAGTATTGTATTTTGGTTAGGAAGTCTCTGTTATATTGTAGTGTATCATTTGTACTGTTATCCCCTTTTACAAGTATATTAGATATAATACAGTTAATAGGCTTTGGACCCTAAACCAGTATCTGTGTATTTTCTATAGTGTTAAGTGTTCACTTGAGCGTCGGTGACGCTCAAGCAGCTTTGTAGTTAGTCAGGTTACACAAGGTTGCACTTACACCCTGTACTCACATTAAGGTATTCTGTGCATTTCATTGGTATAAGGTTTAGACATAAAGGTATAGCGTTGTGAGCGTCTGCGCCGCTGGTGACCTCCTCGTGGTCTCGAGCGGCCGCTACGCCATAGCGAATCATTACTCTAGTCTTAACCAATAACGTGTTGTCCTGTGATCACTGGGCCGTGAGCGAACGTGACGCTTGAGCGTCTCGCCTACGGCTGAGCGATCGTTACGCAAATAGCGTACCCTTACGGTACTTCTTAAGTAAACAGCGTACAGTGTTCTTAGACTTCATAAAGGGTTGTTTATACGACAAAGGAATTTAGCATTGTCAATTGGGGACTCGTCCTATCCTTCTCATATCTGCACTAGGTAGATCAGCAGACATTATCCCCCAGCAAAGGGTGGGAGGTTGTCTCGCAGTGCTGACGGGATAAGCGTCTGCTTCGCTTAGATAAAGAGCGCTGAAGGAATCCGGGAACCGGAAGTAAGAACAAAACGCTTGTGTCTTTTAAAACTGTTTATTTCTCTTCTGTCTTGCGTATATACGCACGCATACATATATATCTGCATTTCTTTTTTCAAATTTCGTATATCACTATTCCTGTTTGCCAATTTTTATAGTTGATAGAAAGTGCTAAAAGAGATTTGCTGTTATTTCATAGTAGAGGTAATAGTTAAAATATAGACCAACACACGGCTTGTCTGGGAGATAAGGCAGTCAGTGTGGTGTGCGGTAGGTGATCAGGGATCATCTACATTGATAAAAGTAGAAATTGTGTTACGGTGGATCTTTGTTTTGCGTACACGTGTCACTAACAAAGACTAGCGTACGCAATCCAAAGGCAGACGCACGCAGCGTTCATTACGCAACGTAGCGTCCGGTTACGCCCACGTAGCTCAAGTCACGAAAAGTTGGATAATTAACGCAAAGGCGATAAGTAACGCACAGCGGTAGATAACGCGACGCGGTAAATAACGCAAATCTATTTTTGGAAAAATCTGAAATTTAGTTTAACAGATCCTGCTCCTAATTGGTAACACAGCTGGGCTGAAGAAAATTTCTGCGCAGAAATAGATATAGAAACAAAGTGTACATGTGTTGAGTGAGTGTGTTTTTATCACATAAGTTTATATAACTTAGAGGTTGAACCAAAAGGAAAGTCGGGTACTCGTCAAAGGACATACGTGTAAGTGACATATACGGTGGCTAGGGAGGCATCCCTGGTTAAATAATATTTGAGCATTAGAGTATAGCGGACCATAAGGTAACAGACCAGGAGGTCATTAACAGACGGTAACAGACCAGCAGGTCATAAGGTAACAGGTAAAATAGACAAAGAGGTCCGCTATAAAGGTACAAGAGGCACAACGCCTGGGGTGTTGGTGCAGAACCCATATAGGCCACAAGCTCTTGCTGAAGGAATCGCGGCCGGAAACATCGATTCCATTGATCTTTCAGTACATGACAAGTAGTGCTTATGTACTGAACGATTGGACCGCACGTAATTGTGTGCAGTAGTTAGTAATCTGACCTAATACCATTAGAGTAAAGTGGTCACAAACGCTATTTGTACATTCTGACGTGATTTGTGTAATTTTTATTTTTGGAAGGGAAGTTCGCTGGTCACTCAGGAACTATCTAACAACCCCACCTTTACTGGAAAGAGTAAGTGTCCTGCGGGTAACCCTCATATGTTCCAGTAAACAGAAGGTTCCATAGGGGCCCTGTATCGAGTACGCCAGCACCATATCGGTGTGATCAGGTCGTATTGGTCGAGGTGGGCGAGTGAGTGGGGTACTCGGTAAACCGCCACCGCCGGCCTATTTTTGGACAATTTGGTTTGCTGTAAGGGTTCGCTGAAGACCGTGATATAAAGATCACAGGAGTAGTAAGCAACACCTGCAGATTATGGGGGCCAATTGTTCAGGTAGGGGGCGATCAACCTTGGTTCGGGTTGATTCAGAGAACCGACCCGTCGGGTCGGCAAGGTACATCATGTGTGAAAAATACGGAAGTCACACAGAATCTTTATGTGATGAATGGGAGAGAATGACTGTACAAGACAGGGACAAATTCCCAAGAATAGGTAGCTTCAGTCCAGAAGTGTTACAAAATTTAAGGAGGAGGATATGTCTCCTAAAATCAACAAAGAGACGAATTCAGCATCATGATTATTTACAGTTATGGCACCAGGAAGGTGAGATACAGAGAGGTTTGGCTCTGGCGGCAGGATCTGGGGCAGTCAGGAAGCTGATAGCCACAGCCCCTCCTCCACCATACATTGCAGGAGAGAAGTTGGTTGCGGAGAGAAACGCACTGGGTTGTAAAACACAAACTCTTAGTAACCCTGTAAATGTTAATGATGTTAACCAAGTAACTCATGCAATTATTAACCCGTGCAAGATGTACCCTGTTTTGAACCTTCCTCAGGAGTGTGATCAAGAAGACGATTCAACAACAATTTCAGCTCTCTCTCTCGCGGCCACCATAGCAGAGACCACAGTAGGCACAACAACACCCACGAGATTAGCGAAAGCCCCTAGCGGAGGGATAGGTGAGGTCGTGTCAACGGGTAAGTACGGCACCATGCACTACACTGAAACAATTTCACCACAAGTTGTAGAATCTACACAGAATGAGGTTGTTAGACTTGCTCCTGTAAGGGTAATAGCAGTTCCCAATGGAAAAACAGATGTGTATGGAGCCACTCCCATAAGGAACATTGCCATGTACACTCCATTTTCCCGAATGGAATTAAGAACAATAGTGTCCGAATTTCCTGACCCCAGGAAGGACTTAGTTGCTAGCCAAAAATACATCAGGGATCTAGGCAACACTGTAGAACCCAACAACAAGGATTGGCAGATACTGCTAAGAGCTTGTTTACCTTCCAATGTCGACGCAACTCAATTTTTAGCTGACTGTGCATTGGATAAAGATGTACCGCTTACAGACGTGTACAACAAGGATAATGTAAAAAGGATAAATTTACAGCTAAAGGAGTATTTCCCAGCCGTTGTTAAATGGAACAAGATATTCTCCATTAGACAAAAAGAGTCCGAGACGGCATCAGAATATTTTCACCGGGCACTATTAGAAATGGCAAAGTACACTGGAATAGAAGACATTAAGACCAACCCAAACCATCAAGACGTAGCAGTATCTGTACTGATGGATGGTTTAAAGGAAACATTAAAGACTAGGGTACAGACCACACAACCATGTTGGCGAGGTCTGTCGGTGTCCACTTTGAGAGAGGCTGCTATTGATCACGACAGAAACATCACTAGACACAGGGAGTCGCAAAGTGATAAGTTAATGTCAGTAAGTATACAGGCGCTGACCACAAGGCAGCCTGCGTATGTACCACCGAATCCTGTGGGTAAGGCAAGTGTAATAACATGTTTTTCTTGTAACAGACCGGGACACTATGCACGAGAATGTAGAACAAAGAGTGTACAAAGATCTTTTCAACCCCCTAGACAACGACACGACACACGACATTGGGAGCAGGGTCCACAGAGGCGGAGTTTCGAGCCACATACAGGGGAAACAAAAAGATATCCCCCGAACAGAGATTGGCATGCCTCTGGTAGTTCCCAGCTAACCCCCTCACAAGTAGTCGCTGCCAGCGGGATTCAGGGAGGTCGGCATACCCAATAGGGGTGTGGCCATACCTGTAATCTGCAGCCAGTTAAGTTGATTGCCAGTCTTGGAAGTGAACCAGAGATTGCAATCAATGTAGCTGGTAAAACTTTAAACTTTCTTGTAGACACAGGGGCGGCCAAGTCAGTGATAAATTCGACAGTGGGCATGAGAACCACTGGTAGGACAATTCCAGCCATGGGAGTAACAGGAGTAGTCCAGCACTACCCTGTTAGCAAACCAGCCGAGATTACAATAGGGCCTTTGCATACCAAGCATTCCTTTTTGCTGGCTGCATCGGCACCAACTAATCTCCTGGGTAGAGACTTACTATGTAAAATGGGTTGCGTCATTTATTGTACTCCTGAAGGTGTATTCTTGGACATTCCTGAGAATCACGCTCAGGAGGTACGAGACATGTTAGACTCCCCATCAAAATTAATGTCACATTCCATTATGACAAATAGGAATCCATCCCAAGTAGAAGAGATGACATCTCAGATACCAGAGTCACTTTGGACAAAAGATGGACAGGACACTGGATTAATGGCAAACGTAGCTCCAGTAGTTGTACAAGTAAAAGATGGTAGGATAGCTCCAAAAATCCCACAGTATCCTCTGAAGCCAGAGGTGGAGTTAGGAGTTTTCCCAGTAATAGAACGCTTGCTACAACAGGGCATTCTAGTAAGAACGTCCAGCACAGCAAATAGTCCCATCTTCCCTGTTAAAAAGAGTGGGGGGAGGGGTTACAGGCTAGTGCAGGATCTAAGGGGGATTAACAAAATAGTTGAAAGTCAGTTCCCCGTAGTGCCAAATCCAGCTGTCATCCTAATGCAAATTCCTCCCACTGCCAAATTTTTCACTGTTATTGACCTCTGCTCCGCTTTCTTTTCGGTACCTCTGCACCCTGACAGCCAATATTTGTTTGCATTCACATACAGAGGAGTCCAATACACGTGGACTCGGTTACCCCAAGGTTTCATAGACAGTCCAAGTATATTTTCTCAGGCTTTGCATGATTGTTTACAGTCTTTCCAACCGGAGAGTGGATCAGTATTGATACAGTACGTGGACGATTTATTACTGTGTTCAGATTCGCTGGAAACTTCCCTGAAGGATACGAAACAGCTCCTGTTTCATCTTTCAGACACAGGACATAAGGTTTCCAAAGACAAGTTACAATTATGCCAGACTAAGGTAAAATATTTGGGACACTGTCTAACACAAGGACTGAGACACCTGACCGCTGATAGAATCCAAGCCATTAGAGACATGACACTGCCACAAACCCAGCAACAGATCAGGACGTTTTTAGGAATGTGTGGGTATTGTCGTAATTGGATCCCAGGGTTTTCCATATTGGCGCTACCTTTGCAGGAAATGGTCTCTTCAAACAAACCTGATCGGATTTCGCATACAGACGAATCCGAAACAGCATTTGAGAGACTCAAACAGTGCCTAACGCAGGCACCAGCACTAGGTATGCCAGACTATGGGAAACCCTTTGAACTATACGGAACAGAAAGTGCTGGGTGCGCAGCAGGTGTACTAACCCAAAAACACGGTGACGCCAGCAGGCCAGTCGCATACTACAGCGCCCAGCTAGACACGGTAGCGCGATCCCTCCCCACATGCTTGCGTAGCGTTGCGGCGATAGCATTGCTAGTGACAAAAAGCGAAGATGTCGTGCTAGGCCACAACCTCACAATCCATACACCACATGCGGTATCTGCCTTATTGAATTCTGCCCAAACCAGACACGTCTCATCAGCAAGGTTTACAAGATGGGAATTGGCATTAATGGCCCCAGTAAACATCACCATAAGGAGATGCAGCGCATTAAATCCTGCAACATTTCTACCAGGTGTGCCTGGTCAGACACAAAGGGTGGAAGGTGAGAGTGATGGGGAAGGAGGATTTAATGCAAAGGAAGATACACATGATAGTATGGAATATTTGACCCAAAATTTTACCGCAAGGCCTGACATCAGTGACAATCCACTGGAAGATGCAGAACTCACGTTCTACACTGACGGTAGTTGTCATAGACAGTCAGACTCGGGAGGCTTGTGTACTGGATACGCAGTCGTAGATGACCAAGACACCATAGAAGCGGAACCGCTAGGCCCACCTCACTCAGCCCAGGTTGCTGAACTGGTCGCCCTAACCAGAGCATGTGAATTGGCTAAGGGTAAGTCAGCCAATATCTACACCGACTCTAGATACGCCTTCGGGGTAGTACATGATTTCGGAGCCCTATGGCGCCTCAGAAATTTCATGACGGCAGCTGGTACACCGATAGCGCATGCAGCATATATAAAAAGGCTTCTAACAGCGATACAGGAACGCGACAGAGTGGCTGTTATCAAATGTAAAGCACATACATATAGCCAAGACCCAGTATCCCTTGGTAACAGCCGAGCAGACGAAGCCGCAAAGCTTGCAGCTGCTACCCCCATACAGACAGACACCACACAACTGATGGTATTTAATACCATCAACACACAAAAGTTGTGTGAGATGCAGAATTTGTGTTCCACACAGGAAAGAGCAGTCTGGAAGGCAAAGGGATATGGCCAGGAGTCCTCAGGGCTCTGGACGGATGGACATGGTAAACCAGTGGCCCCCAGGGCATACCTTCCATGTCTGGCTGAAGCAGCTCATGGGCTGACTCATCTAGGCAAGGAGGGGATGTGCAAATTGGTAAGAGCATACTGGTGCGCCCCAGGATTCTCCTCTCATGCGAGTAAAAGAGCAATGTCATGCCTTACCTGTCTGAGAAAGAATATTGGAAAAGCAATACCTACAGAACCATCCCATATCCCACCTACCGGCGGCCCTTTCCAGGTAATACAAATTGACTTCATTCAATTACCCCCATGTCGAAATTTGAAATATGTACTTGTTTGTATAGATGTTTTCTCGAATTGGGTCGAAGCATTTCCAACAGCTACAAATACCGCTATGTTTACAGCTAAGAAAATTGTGCAGGAATTTGTATGTAGATATGGTATCCCTAGAATCATTGAAAGTGATAGGGGTACCCATTTTACCGGTGATGTCTTTCAAGGAATGTGTAAATTAATGGGTATTGATAGCAAGCTGCACACTCCGTACCGTCCACAGGCGAGTGCGAAGGTCGAAAGAGTGAACAGCACTATTAAAAATAAATTGAGTAAAGTAATGGCAGAGACAGGACTGACGTGGCCAGAAGCTTTACCCATCGTTTTGTATAGCATCAGAACCACTCCCAGGTCCCCTCTTAATCTGCCTCCTTTTGAAATCTTGTTTGGTCGACAACCGCATGTCATGATTAACCCTCAGGATGATTTGAAATGTAACAATGAAGTAACTGTAAAGTACTTAATTAACATGAGTAAACAGTTAAGGAATCAAAATGATAATCTGAAGTTGGTGATTCCTGATTTACCAGATAGTAATTGTCATGACATTGAACCTGGGGATTATGTAATGATACGAAATTTTCTACGCTCAGGTTGTCTTATTGATAGATGGGAAGGACCATACCAGGTCTTATTGACTAGCACCACAGCATTGAAGGTTGCTGAGAGAGAGACTTGGGTCCATTCATCCCACTGCAAAAAGGTTGCTGATCCAGAGAAGTCCCGTGATAAGGAACAGACGGTAGAGGTTGTATCACTGGAGTGTCTGTTCCAGGAGGACTGAGGCGGCACCTGAGCCTTGAAGACCGAAAGCAGTTGTCGACTCCCCTCTCCCTTTTATTGTTTTTCTCCACTTCCCATCCCCTCTTCCTTGAAATTTCTTTTTCCCCCTTCTCATTCTTCTCTATTTCCTCCTCAAAGATGGACTTGCCCCAAGAGACTGTGATCCGGATTATGATGTTGACCATGAAGTTGACCAGAGCAGTCTGTTCCGGCGAGAGTACCATAGAGGTCGAGAGAGGTTCTGGAATGGGTTCCGATTATGATGATGGAGGCGTAGTTTTCCAAGATCAACCAAACCAACAAGCAAAGGCGAGTATCAGAAAACGATCCGATAGCATTGATCATAGAAGAAATTGTGACGGATTGTTAGCTGAAGAAAACTGTATCTGTAGGCTCTGTGATAATCTGGTTGAAGATGGATGCATAAAGAAATGCCAATCCAGTTTTAATATCCATATAGACCGGCATCCATTGAGTGACTATCACTCCTTAGTGGGTAACGTATTAAACCAAACAGATTGTTGGGTATGCTCTCAAGTACCTCAGGGTCATAGCAAATCAGGGCTAGTACCATTTCCTTTAACGTTAGGGGAGGTACTTGAGCTAAGTGGTGGGAGACCGGTGGACCGGAGGTTTAATATCTCCAGCCCTCCTAGTTTGAAGCTCCACCAATACCATGTGGATAGGTCCCTCTTATGTTTCAACATCTCCAATCCCAGAAAACCGGGAAATTGGGAAGTGTCGTGGAGCAATTTAACCATGACCTTTTCACACAGAGCAGATAGAATGCCTACAGATACAGAGCTTGTACGCCACATAGCCAGTAGAGGAAAATCTTTCCGGTATCGATATACCTTAGGAAATAGGATTACTAGAGTTGGAGAGGTATCACCAGGATACTGTGCACATATCGTACAAACTGATACGTGCATTAAGCAGATGGAAGAATTAGGGTCAGGAGATTTCACCTGGAAGGTTTGTAACATGGTAATGTCCTTCTCCGTCCCATATGTTCTCCCCGATGATGCATATTTCATATGCGGGAGAAAGGCGTACAAGTGGCTTGCCCCAAACTCTGAAGGATTGTGTTATATTGGAAAAGTATTGCCTGAAGTGATGACTGTTACACATGACAAAATGAAGGACATACACCGTGGTGCCCAAGCTCCTTATACTCACACTCATTACGAGCACCGAGTTAAAAGACAACTGTCAGAAAGGTTAGAGCATCCGGCCTCTGATCTTATCCATGAATCCACCGGGATTCAGGTTCTGGTAGCGTTAGATTTCACTCGCACCGCTCGAGGAGTGATGAACTATAAATACATTTCCGCACTCGCCAATTTGTTAGATAATATCACTGAAATGTATGATGACACGTTTAGATACACTGGAAGAGAACTTCAAGCTTATAAAACAGAACTAGTTCAGCATAGGATGGTTCTTAATTATCTTACAGCAGTAACAGGCGGATATTGTGTTACATTGGCAACACAGTACGGCATAAAGTGTTGCACGTATATCACAAACAGCACCGAGGATCCGGTAGAGGTCATAGACCAAAAGATGGACGATATTCTCCAATTGAAGTGGGAATTTCGTCGAAAACACAATCTCACCCTTGCTGCTGTAGGTAATGAGCTGACTGGTTGGGTGTCATGGTTGAACCCGCGAAATTGGTTCTCCGGTTTAGGAGACTGGGCTCAAGGAGTCATAATGGATGTTGGAAAGTTTCTACTATGTATCTTGGGTGTCGTTATATCGATTGGATTGATATTTAGATGCGGGCAGGCTTTAATGAGGTGCAAACAAAGTACAAAAGTGATGAGCTTGAGGAGTGAGGAAACTGTAATTAACCTGGATTTGATTTATGACCCAATGATAGAAACCAGAATGTGATGAAAATGCGATTATACGGTCCGTTTCTTTCACCTGTTTTTCTGCTTTTCTCCAAGATACAAAGACCCCCTTGGACGAGGAAGTTGACGAGACGCTATACAGACAACAGACAAGCACCAAAGATGAAGTTTTGACAACCTATGATATGGACACTTGATGAACTTTGCCATGGATCCCCAGTTTCCCTAGTATTTCTAAACTCACGCTAGCCCAACATTTTTTGTAAATCTGATGGCACTGACAAAGCTATTTGCTCATGCCCAAGGAGCAATACAGCGCAAAGAAGACGACTCTCAACAGATACCGAACACAACTTCAACGACAGATGTACATTTCCCTGACATAGAATATCATTGCATTTTCCATAAGTGTTCTTTATCTTCATCCCTACAACCCTCAGGTAATGACACACATAGACGATAGGGAATACAGGCACAGATATCAGCAACCACATACCTCCCCCATTCATGTATCATCAACTAAAATGTGCTCCCCATTTTGTTCAAAATCCGAAAAGAGCTCGGTAAAGTTTGACAGCCCATCCACAGACCTGTACCACAGGATAAGAAGGAATTCAAATGTATACTTCGCAATACCTCGAAGCTTGATTTACCACACGTACGGCACGATGATACATGACCCTCCAAACATGGACTCATACACACATGCTTCTGCTTTCTCACTAGGTCATACCCTCTTCACACCTACTCCTCTCTCCTCCCTCACCCAACCATGGAAATGAATTAACCACTGACATATATTTTTCTCCTTTTGAAATATTTTAGAAGGTGGCAGTTATTACTGACTGCCAAAGGGTGGACTGTCAAAGTCAGAAAAATATCCCTATACACGCTGCCATATTTGCACCTCATGCTGGTCCGTGCTGCGCATGCGTGCGCTTTCCCGTGATAGCGCATACCCGCTGATGCGTGCACCCGCTCGCATCGGTATGCGTATTTACGGTAAAGAGTATGTAGTCGTAGCGTGCGACCCAATCGTTACATATTTTCACAATTAATGTAGTTTGTAGATCATGGTCCCTTTGATAGTTTCTGAAAGTTTAGTTAATATAGAATGTCCCTGAGCTGAGGAATCTCTCTTTGTATTGTGGGAAGGGTCTAACAAGAGTCATGCAGCAGTGTTTGGTACCCATCGGAAGAGTATTTAATTAGCAATATTCCGGTGTTGGTTTGGAGCGTATTAATCGCTCGTGCGAATAGTTATGGACATAAGAAGTTTATGTCCATTTCTATTATTTACTCATACTCAGGTATGCGGCGGGAAACCCAGTTTCCCACCCACCTGAGCTGTTTGAAATCGTCACAGCCCACCTGTATGAATCAACCTATGACCTTTTGTTATGATACAGGGCCGAATTCCGACGTCCAATGGACAATGGGATTGTAGGGACTATGAGATTGCATTGTGTGAGGGGCATAAATAGGCAGGCCGACCATATCCAAATTCACTCTCTCATCAACGGTTTTCTGCTGATAACCGGGAGCTGGATATCGAGGCGCATGCGATCATACCCTTTGTGCGTAAGTTTCTCTCCGTAATCATTGTCTTACTGTGAGCCAATTTCTCTCATCTCTCTCCATTTCTCTCTCTCTCTCTCCTTTCTTTTTTTCCTCTCACATCTCCCCTAGACTAGTATTGTATTGTATTAGATAGTATTGTATTTTGGTTAGGAAGTCTCTGTTATATTGTAGTGTATCATTTGTACTGTTATCCCCTTTTACAAGTATATTAGATATAATACAGTTAATAGGCTTTGGACCCTAAACCAGTATCTGTGTATTTTCTATAGTGTTAAGTGTTCACTTGAGCGTCGGTGACGCTCAAGCAGCTTTGTAGTTAGTCAGGTTACACAAGGTTGCACTTACACCCTGTACTCACATTAAGGTATTCTGTGCATTTCATTGGTATAAGGTTTAGACATAAAGGTATAGCGTTGTGAGCGTCTGCGCCGCTGGTGACCTCCTCGTGGTCTCGAGCGGCCGCTACGCCATAGCGAATCATTACTCTAGTCTTAACCAATAACGTGTTGTCCTGTGATCACTGGGCCGTGAGCGAACGTGACGCTTGAGCGTCTCGCCTACGGCTGAGCGATCGTTACGCAAATAGCGTACCCTTACGGTACTTCTTAAGTAAACAGCGTACAGTGTTCTTAGACTTCATAAAGGGTTGTTTATACGACAAAGGAATTTAGCATTGTCAGGGGCATATCAACTGACTGGGGGCATACCTAATGGGGCATATCAACTGACTGGGGGCATAGCTAATGGGGCATATCTAATGGGGCATATCAACTGACTGGGGGCATATCTAATGGGGCATATCAACTGACTGGGGGCATATCAACTGTCTGGGGGCATATCTAATGGGGCATATCAACTGACTGGGGGCATATCAACTGACTGGGGGCATATCTAATGGGGTATAACAAGTGACTGAGGGTATATCTACTGGGGCATAACAACTGACTGGAGGCAGGCTTATTTTTAAGTTGATAATTTTTGTATGGCCCCTGAAGGATTTTATAAATATCCAAATGGCCCTTGGTAGAAAAAAGGTTCCCCACCCCTGGTTTAGAGGAATAACCACAAGGATACAGGCTAAGGACCTCATTCAGTTAGGATTGCAAATTCTGCTTTTTAGTGCACATTCACAGAAATTATGGAAGCCTCCTGCCGGCGCAGCCTTGCTGCGGCGGCAGTAGGCCCACCCCATCTTTTTTGATCGGAGCTGCTGCGTGTGACATCACACAGCCACCCCAATAATGCCACAATGCCCCCATTTGTAAGCCGCCACCCCTGCGATGCTCCGCCTCCGCCTTGAATGAATGGAGCGTTGCCACCCCTCAAACATCGTAACAATCAGGCGGAGGCGTTCGCAAATACTGCAGGGCAGCCGTATTGAATGCGAGCACATGTGTGATACCCTACTGGTATCTGGTATGCAAGATCTGCAGTCACTGTGTATAGTACATCACCCTTACCTTGCCCCGGCTGGTCATGGGTTCAGGCACAGTTACCAGAGGGTCCCCTGAAGAATCAGGTCTTTAACTACAAGTGCATTGTGGGTGTGGACTACAGGTGTCGGTGCAGCGCATAAAGAATTGGACGCCAGGCCATCTCAGATAAACAGCATAAAGTTTATTTCAACATCAAACGGATATTTCAGGGATAACTTGTGAACACTCCTCCAGCACAAAGCATAAGTTACAGTGGATCCCATATCAAGGCACCTCCTCCAGCGCATCGCTTAGTCGCAGCTGCATATATATAGCGAACATCAGTACATACCAGTGCATTCTGTGACCAGTAGTGCTACACATCAGGTTACCGTCTCTCTCTCTCTTACTGAGCGAGGATTCTTTTCCTTGGGGGGCTTCTAATCACGCCACGTGGCTTTCCGACCACTTCACCCAGATACCTCTCGAGATACTTTTCCATGGGGGCACTTACTCACGCCGCGTGGCTTCCAACCACTTCACCCAGATACCTCTTGAGACTCACACCTTGAGCACACTTTTCTCCTGGCATCACCCTTTCACTGGATTCTGCATACTGCTGCTCTCACACTGCGATGTCTCCCTCTGTCAAATGCTTTGCTGTGGCTGGCATCACTCCCCACCTAAACATGTGGGGAGCCCTCACTGGGGCTACATCTTTCTGGTTAATCCACCACACACTTCAGCTAGCTAAAACATGTGCTTCTCCTCACTGTCTGTCTGCTCTCTGCTCTGCTGCTGCTGCTCTCATTCTGTTGTAGCTGTCTTGTGTCTCACTGCAGGACAACCTTTATATAACCTTGCATTCCCAGGGTCACATTCTAAATCTGGGATTTCCCGCTCTGTCTTTCCCGCTCTCAGTTTCCCGCTCTGAGTCTGCAAATGAGTGAGTCATGCCCTTTGCATTTTGCAGACTGATCTGTATAGCTATGAGCTGTGCTGTTAACTCCTTCTGTGCTGCAAGCTGTAGGCTGCTGGCACAGTGCTTATGCAACTCCAGCAAACATTTTACTTTTATTAAAGTCATGCTGGCACCTGTAGTGCCACAGTTGATTTGGGCTGCAGTTTCTGGGTATCACACATGCACAGGCCGGGACCAGCTCATGTGCCTCTGGGGCAAACGGAATTATTGTGGTTGGATGGCGATTTGCGATCCCATCTGAATTAGGCCCTAAAATAGAAACAATACAGTTAAAGCTTGGAGGGAGAAAAACAGATTAGAGATTTCGAGGGACATTTACTAAGCAGTGATAAAAGCAGAGAAGTGAGCTTGTGGAGAAGTTGCCCATGGCAACCAATCAGCACTGAAGTAACATCTATAATTTGCATACTATAAAATGATACAGAGCTGTTGATTGGTTGATGGGGAAATTTCTCCACTGGCTCACTTCTCCGCTCTCATCACTGCTTAGTAAATGTCCCCCAAAGTGCCTAATTCAGACCTGATCGCTAGGCTGCATTTTCATACAGTCTGCGATCAGGTCTGAACTGCGCATGTGTATGTACCGCAATGCGCAGGCGCGTTGGACCTCAGCAACGGGGATCGGCGGGCAGTGACAGGATGTAAGAGAAAAGTGATCGCACAGGCGATCGCAAGGTGACTGACAGGAAGAAGCCGTTTGTGGGTGGCAACTGACCGTTTTCAGGGAGTGTCGGGAAAAGCGCAGGCGTGTCCAGGCGTTTGGAGGGAGTGTTTCTGACGTCAGCAGCGGCCCCGATCATCGCACTGGTAGAGTAAGTCCTGGTCTGTGCAGAGACCGCACAAACTTCTGTTTGTGCAGCTCTCCTGCACATGCGATCGCACCCCTGCACAGCGATTTCCCCTCCCCCTGTAGGCGGCGACTACCTGATCGCAGGGATGCATAAAACGCACCCTAGCGATCAGGTCTGAATTAGGCCCATGGCACCAACCAATCAGCTTCTTACTGTCACTTTACAGGATGTGTATAAAAAAGTACAGGAGCTGGTTGGTTGGTTGGTTGGTTGGTTGGTACTTAGTGGCTTTCCATGCCATGATAAATCTCCCCCCATGGTATTAATCATAGATGGAATCTTTTTGTAACTTTTTAAATACAAAAAAAATTAAATAGCATTTTTTTACAACTAAGCTTTACTGTGAAGATAGACATTAATAATCATTCCCGCCTATCAAATATATTTTTTTAAGAAGGCATCCGTCTTAAATCATCCCTTTGTGTAATATGTCACCCAAATAATACCCTTTATGTAACCTGATACCTGCCGTTGCAATTGAAATATTTCAGGTGATTAACTTATTATTTTTGCCAGATACGCTACGCGGTGCTCCCGAACATTTGTGTTAATGTCGATTAGCCGCACTCTCACGCACAAATTGGAACTAACGTGTCACTCATGTTGGAATTATAAGCAGCCGGGAAAAAGATTTCATTCAACTAAAACAAATGTCATTTTATTATTATTATTATTTTTTTTTAAAGCTATCATTTTATTTTTTATTTTTGTTTAAATGAATGTACCGAGCTAGAATTCACACATTGACTCCTTGAATGTATAGTAAAAAAAGAGTAGGTGTCTGAAGCGATTTCACGGTGTGAGACACATTGTGAATCCGCTTTTAAATAGCTTACTCTACTAATAGCATTTTTATTTTTTTTACTAATGTCCAAATGCATTCGTTCCATTTAAATAATTCCTATTATTAGAACAGATTTCGATCTCCAAATGTGGTGGAATCTACTTTAAAAGCTATTTGATTTAATGGATATAAAACTACTGGGTTAATGTACAACATTTCTTTAACAAACCGCTACAAATTAAATTTAGATTGCAAGTTTTAAAATCTTGTTTTCTCTTTCTCTTTTTTTTTTTTTTTTTTTTTTTTTTATTCCTTGTCATATTTCATGGAAAACCTGGCAATTTGTCTTTACAGGAATTCCTTCCTAGGGGGTTACTTCTTTTATGACCCAATGTAAGGGTTCTCTATATTTAATGTTAATGGTTGTTACAGTTCTCTATATATTGTCCTTTTAGTCTCAATGTTTTTTTCTTTTAAAGGCTCTGTAATTGTTAACGCTATAAAGTAACTACATACAATAAAATGTTGAGTTTTATCGGGAGTGTGATGCAGTATATAGAGGTTACAATACTGGGAACTAAACTGACCAATTTGCCGTTTCGTAACTACAAATTGCCTACATCGCTCAGTGTTAGGGAAGCCAATCTCGGGCCATTTTTTCAATCCCGGGCATCGGGATTGAAAAATGGCCAATCCTGGGATTCCTGGGATAACAGGGATTGGCTTTTAACTATGTGGCCGCCCCCTCGCCCAGCCCCGCCCACCCCACACACATAACTCACCATATACCGGGAGCAGGCGGGTGGGTAACATCCTCTGCTCTCTCCTGGCGGCTACCAGTGGCGTGTGACGGTGAAGCGTTACCTCTCACGCTGCGCTGGGTAGCCGGAAGAAGGAAGCCATGCAGCATCTGAGCATAGTGTGGACGCTCAATGCTGATCCCTCAATCCCCGGAATTGGAGCTTCCAATCCCGGGATTGAATCCCGGACGTTTTTGGCCCTATTTCCCGGCATCCCGCCGATCCCTATCCCGGGATTGGCCACCAAACTCAGTATGTATTGATGATTGTGTGCTCCTGCGGTCGCTAGGTTTGATGTGTTGCATATCAAACCAAGCGATAACACTAGCGACCTAGTTTATGCTAATGAAGGACGGAACAGTGATCATTCCATCCTTCATTTTACTTGTTCTGGTGTGTACGGGCAAACCCCGCTCAAAGAGAATTTGTTCCAATTTCAAAATGAATGCCCGTCACTCCAGTGTGTACCCAGCTTTAAAAGCAACCCCTAAGGATATCTATCTATCTATCTATCTATATATCTATCTATCTATCTATCTATCTAGCCTGAAGGCTGCGACGGGGTCCAGACCGTAAGGTAGAAGTGAATGAGGCCATATTGCTCTAGGTACCATGATTCATGGGGGAAGATCTCCCTAACTACAGCCAGGGGACCTACACAGAAAGTGAAGTAGGGGCAATGTGCTCTGTGATTGAAGCTGCAGGCTGCGGAGTGCGCGGAGGTCGGCAGGCAGTGACACATGATGCCGGGTATAGATCCTGCAGCTGAGCTCAGTGTATGGAAGATGCCGGGTAGTCGGATAGTGGCAGTGGAGTAGTGCTGTGGGAGGCAACCGCGCGGTGGTCGGTAAGGGTTCCATGGTCATCGAGGCACGGGTCCTCTCCCTGGGAGCGATTGGGAGTCCTGAAGATGGAGCGCTGGACCCCAGGAGAGAATCAGGTGTCCGTGTGCCTTTCTATATACTCACGCAGTGTGTAAATAAAGTCCTGTGTGCTGTGGTTGGCAGGCTATGGGTCTGCAGGGGGCTGCCTGGCAGGGCAAGCTGCTGTCTATTCCATTCCAGGGGCCCTCTCAGATCGGGTGACCGGGGCGCATGCCCCCTAGCCCTCCCCTAGTTACGGCCCTGTCCAAGTCCACTAGCACCCTGTGCAAGACTTTTTGTGGTGTCCCCATCCCTTGGCACCAGACATTTTACATTATCTATCTATCTATCTATCTATCTATCTATCCATACGTAATAAACATAATTGTTATATATGTTAGATATATACACTATAATGTAAAGGGTTAGTACAGGCCAGGCTGCTCATTCAGCATCAGATGCCACATCCAGCCTTTAGGGCGTAGTCACCGCGAGATTGCAGAATCTGCTGAGATAAGCGTCAGCTGCAGACTGTGGGACAGACAGGAGAACGCACATGCAGAGAAGGGACTGGAAAAGAGAAGGTGGGCAGAGAAGGGCTGTGGGGTGGGAGAAGGCGTTCTTAGAAGGGCAGTGTGATGGAAGAAGGCAGGTTTAGAAGGGCAGTGTGGTGGGAGAAGGCAGGTTTAGAAGGGCAGTGTGGTGGAAGAAGGCAGGTTTAGAAAGGCAGTGTGGTGGAAGAAGGCAGGTTTAGAAGGGCAGTGTGGTGGGAGAAGGCGTTCTTAGAAGGGCAGTGTGGTGGAAGAAGGCAGGTTTAGAAGGGCAGTGTGGTGGGAGAAGGCATGTTTAGAAGGGCGGTGTGGTGGGAGAAGGCAGGTTTAGAAGGGCAGTGGGGTGAGAGAAGGAAGGTTTAGAAGGGCAGTGTGGTGGGAGAAGTCAGGTTTAGAAGGGCAGTGTGGTGGGAGAAGGCAGGTTTAGAAGGGCAGTGTGGTGGGAGAAGTCAGGTTTAGAAGGGCAGTGTGGTGGGAGAAGGAGCGCTTAGAAGGGTTATGGGGTGGGAGAAGGTAGGTTTAGAAGGATTATGGGATGGAAGAAGGCATGCTTAGAAGGGCAGTGTGGTGGGAGAAGGCAGGTTTAGAAGGGCAGTATGGTGGGAGAAGGCAGGTTTAGAAGGGCAGTGTGATGGAAGAAGGCAGGCTTAGAAGGGCAGTGTGGTGGTAGAAGGCATGCTTAGAAGGGTTATGGGGTGGGAGAAGGTAGGTTTAGAATGTTATGGGGTGGGAGAAGGCAGGTTTAGAAGGGCAGTGTGGTGGGAGAAGGCATGCTTAGAAGGCCAGTGTGGTGGGAGAAGGAGCGCTTAGAAGGGTTATGGGGTGGGAGAAGGTAGGTTTAGAAGGATTATGGGATGGAAGAAGGCGTGCTTAGAAGGGCAGTGTGGTGGGAGAAGGCATGTTTAGAAGGGCGGTGTGGTGGGAGAAGGCAGGTTTAGAAGGGCAGTGGGGTGAGAGAAGGAAGGTTTAGAAGGGCAGTGTGGTGGGAGAAGGCAGGTTTAGATGGGCAGTGTGGTGGGAGAAGTCAGGTTTAGAAGGGCAGTGTGGTTGGAGAAGGAGCGCTTAGAAGGGTTATGGGGTGGGAGAAGGTAGGTTTAGAAGGATTATGGGATGGAAGAAGGCATGCTTAGAAGGGCAGTGTGGTGGGAGAAGGCAGGTTTAGATGGGCAGTATGGTGGGAGAAGGCAGGTTTAGAAGGGCAGTGTGATGGAAGAAGGCAGGCTTAGAAGGGCAGTGTGGTGGTAGAAGGCATGTTTAGAAGGGCAGTGTGTTGGGTGAAGGCAGGTTTAGAAGGGTAGTGTGGTGGGAGAAGTCAGGTTTAGAAAGGCAGTGTGGTGGGAGAAGTCAGGTTTAGAAGGGCAGTGTGGTGGGAGAAGGCAGGTTTAGAAGGGTTATGGGGTGGGAGAAGGCGTGCTTAGAAAGACAGTGTGGTGGAAGAAGGCATGCGTAGAAGGGCAGTGTGGTGGGAGAAGGCATGTTTAGAAGGGCGGTGTGGTGGGAGAAGGCAGGTTTAGAAGGGCAGTGTGGTGAGAGAAGGAAGGTTTAGAAGGGCAGTGTGGTGGGAGAAGGCATGTTTAGAAGGGCGGTGTGGTGGGAGAAGGCAGGTTTAGAAGGGCAGTGGGGTGAGAGAAGGAAGGCTTAGAAGGGCAGTGTGGTGGGAGAAGGCATGCTTAGAAGGACAGTGTGGTGGGAGAAGGCAGGTTTAGAAGGGCAGTGTGGTGGGAGAAGGCAGGTTTAGAAGGGCAGTGTGGTGGGAGAAGGCATGCTTAGAAGGCCAGTGTGGTGGGAGAAGGAGCGCTTAGAAGGGTTATGGGGTGGGAGAAGGTAGGTTTAGAAGGATTATGGGATGGAAGAAGGCGTGCTTAGAAGGGCAGTGTGGTGGGAGAAGGCATGTTTAGAAGGACGGTGTGGTGGGAGAAGGCAGGTTTAGAAGGGCAGTGGGGTGAGAGAAGGAAGGTTTAGAAGGGCAGTGTGGTGGGAGAAGGCAGGTTTAGAAGGGCAGTGTGGCGGGAGAAGTCAGGTTTAGAAGGGCAGTGTGGTGGGAGAAGGAGCGCTTAGAAGGGTTATGGGGTGGGAGAAGGTAGGTTTAGAAGGATTATGGGATGGAAGAAGGCATGCTTAGAAGGGCAGTGTGGTGGGAGAAGGCAGGTTTAGAAGGGCAGTATGGTGGGAGAAGGCAGGTTTAGAAGGGCAGTGTGATGGAAGAAGGCAGGCTTAGAAGGGCAGTGTGGTGGGAGAAGTCAGGTTTAGAAGGGCAGTGTGTTGGGTGAAGGCAGGTTTAGAAGGGCAGTGTGGTGGGAGAAGGCAGGTTTAGAAGGGTTATGGGGTGGGAGAAGGCGTGCTTAGAAAGACAGTGTGGTGGAAGAAGGCATGCGTAGAAGGGTAGTGTGGTGGGAGAAGGCAGCTTTAGAAGGGCGGTGTGGTGGGAGAAGGCAGGTTTAGAAGGGCAGTGTGGTGGGAGAAGGCGTGCTTAGAAGGGCAGTGTGATGGAAGAAGGCAGGCTTAGAAGGGCAGTGTGGTGGGAGAAGGCAGGTTTAGAAAGGCAGTGTGGTGGGAGAAGGCAGGTTTAGAAGGGCAGTGTGGTGGGAGAAGGCATGCGTAGAAGGGCAGTGTGGTGGGAGAAGTCAGGTTTAGAAGGGCAGTGTGGTGGGAGAAGGCATGCTTAGAAGGGTTATGAGGTGGGAGAAGGTAAGTTTAGAATGGTGATGGGGTTGGAAAAGGCTTGCTCAGAAAGACAGTGTGGTGAGAGAAGGCAGGTTTAGAAGGGCGGTGTGGTGAGAGAAGGCATGCTTAGAAGGGCAGTGTGGTGGGAGAAGGCAGGTTTAGAAGGGCAGTGTGGTGGGAAAAGGCAGGTTTAGAAGGGCAGTGTGGTGGTAGAAGGCATGCTTAGAAGGGTTATGGGGTGGGAGAAGGTAGGTTTAGAATGTTATGGGGTGGGAGAAGGCAGGTTTAGAAGGGCAGTGTGGTGGGAGAAGGCATGCTTAGAAGGCCAGTGTGGTGGGAGAAGGCAGGTTTAGAAGGGCAGAGTGGTGGGAGAAGGCTGGTTTAGAAGGGCAGTGTGGTGGGAGAAGGCATGCTTAGAAGGGTTATGGGGTGGGAGAAGGTAGGTTTAGAAGGGTTATGGGGTGGAGAAGACATGCGTAGAAGGGCAGTGTGGTGGGAGAAGGCAGGTTTAGAAGAGCAGTGTGGTGGGAGAAGGCAAGTTTAGAAGGGCAATGTGGTGGGAGAAGGCCGGTTTAGAAGAGCAGTGTGGTACAATACATCGCAACAAAAAAGATGGCGCCTGACTGAGAAGTCCGCCCAGTGTTCCAAGAACACAAACCCCTCTTTTCTACACCAGTCTCTAAGCCCCACCTAATAATCTTTCTACCCGATCCGCAATGTGCCGTACCCGAGCACCCGGGAGGCAACAGATTGTACGGCGATCACGGTTCCGGTAGCAGATTGCCCTGTCTGTCTTCCTGATAATAGTATCGCCTACCACCACAATCTGACTAGGTACCTTGCTTTCTCTTATCCCCTTTGTGCCGGAGGGACCGCTCTTCCGGTTGCTAGAGGGTGGGCCATGCACAAGTCTCCAGGAACATGGAGATGCAAGCTACAGTCTAGAGGGAAGTGATATGTTCACACTAGTGATGTGCACGGGAAATTTTTTGGGTTTGTGTTTTGGTTTGGATTCGGTTCCGCGGCCGTGTTTTGGATTTGGACGCATTTTGGCAAAACCTCCCTGAAAATTTTTTGTCGGATTCGGGTGTGTTTTGGATTCGGGTGTTTTTTTACAAAACCCCCTCAAAAACAGCTTAAATTATAGAATTTGGGGGTCATTTTGATCCCATAGTATTATTAACCTCAATAACCATAATTTCCACTCATTTCCAGTCTATTCTGAACACCTCACACCTCACAATATTATTTTTAGTTCTAAAATTTGCACCGAGGTCGCTGGATGACTAAGCTAAGCGACCCAAGTGGCCGACACAAACACCTGGCCCATCTAGGAGTGTCACTGCAGTGTCAGACAGGATGGCCGATTTAAAAAATAGTCCCCAAACAGCACATGATGCAAAGAAAAAAAGAGGTGCACCAAGGTCGCTGGATGGCTAAGCTAAGCGACCCAAGTGGCCGACACAAACACCTGGCCCATCTAGGAGTGGCACTGCAGTGTCAGACAGGATGGCCGATTTAAAAAATAGTCCCCAAACAGCACATGATGCAAAGAAAAAAAGAGGTGCACCAAGGTCGCTGGAGGGCTAAGCTAAGCGACCCAAGTGGCAGACACAAACACCTGGCCCATCTAGGAGTGGCACTGCAGTGTCAGACAGGATGACCGATTTAAAAAATAGTCCCCAAACAGCACATGCAGCACACATATGGATAGTATACTTGACGACACAGAGGTAGAGCAATGGACTACTGTACCGTACTGCTATATATATACTGGTGGTCAGCAAAATTCTGCACTGTCCTCCTACTATATACTGCGCACAACTACAATGCAGCACAGACATGGATAGTATACTTGATGACACAGAGGTAGAGCAGTGGACTACTGTACCGTACTGCTATATATATACTGGTGGTCAGCAAAATTCTGCACTGTCCTCCTACTATATACTGCGCACAACTAAAATGCAGCACAGGTATGGATGCATAGTATACTTGACGACACAGAGGTAGAGCAGTGGACTACTGTACCGTACTGCTATAGATATACTGGTGGTCAGCAAAATTCTGCACTGTCCTCCTACTATATACTGCACACAACTAAAATGCAGCACAGGTATGGATGCATAGTATACTTGACGACACAGAGGTAGAGCAGTGGACTACTGTACCGTACTGCTATATATATACTGGTGGGCAGCAAAATTCTGCACTGTCCTCCTACTATATATATATATACTGCGCACAACTAAAATGCAGCACAGGTATGGATGCATAGTATACTTGACGACACAGAGGTAGAGCAGTGGACTACTGTACCGTACTGCTATATATATACTGGTGGTCAGCAAAATTCTGCACTGTCCTCCTACTATATGCTGCGCACAACTAATATACAGCACAGGTATGGATGCATAGTATACTTGACGACACAGAGGTAGAGCAATGGACTACTGTACCGTACTGCTATATATATACTGGTGGTCACAGCAAAATTCTGCACTGTCCTCCTACTATATACTGCGCACAACTACAATGCAGCACAGACATGGATAGTATACTTGATGACACAGAGGTAGAGCAGTGGACTACTGTACCGTACTGCTATATATATACTGGTGGTCAGCAAAATTCTGCACTGTCCTCCTACTATATACTGCGCACAACTAAAATGCAGCACAGGTATGGATGCATAGTATACTTGATGACACAGAGGTAGAGCAGTGGACTACTGTACCGTACTGCTATAGATATACTGGTGGTCAGCAAAATTCTGCACTGTCCTCCTACTATATACTGCACACAACTAAAATGCAGCACAGGTATGGATGCATAGTATACTTGACGACACAGAGGTAGAGCAGTGGACTACTGTACCGTACTGCTATATATATACTGGTGGGCAGCAAAATTCTGCACTGTCCTCTTACTATATATATTTACTGTTCACAACTAAAATGCAGCACAGGTATGGATGCATAGTATACTTGACGACACAGAGGTAGAGCAGTGGACTACTGTACCGTACTGCTATATATATACTGGTGGTCAGCAAAATTCTGCACTGTCCTCCTACTATATGTTGCGCACAATTAAAATGCAGCACAGGTATGAATGCATAGTATTCTTGACGACACAGAGGTAGAGCAATGGACTACTGTACCATGCTGCTATATATATACTGGTGGTCACAGCAAAATTCTGCACTGTCCTCCTACTATATACTGCCCACAACTAAAATGCAGCACAGGTATGGATGCATAGTATACTTGACGACACAGAGGTAGAGCAGTGGACTACTGTACCATACTGCTATATATTATATACTGGTGGTCAGCAAAATTCTGCACTGTCCTCCTACTATATACTGCGCACAACTAAAATGCAGCACAGGTATGGATGGATAGTATACTTGACGACACAGAGGTAGAGCAGTGGACTACTGTACCATACTGCTATATGTATACTGGTGGTCAGCAAAATTCTGCACTGTCCTCCAACTATATGCTGCTCACAACTAAAATGCAGCACAGGTATGGATGGATAGTATACTTGACGACACAGAGGTAGAGCAGTGGACTACTGTACCGTACTGCTATATATATACTGGTGGTCAGCAAAATTCTGCACTGTCCTCCTACTATATACTGCGCACAACTAAAATGCATCACAGTCCTCCTACTATATACTACAATGCAGCACAGATATGGAGCGTTTTTTAGGCAGAGAACGTAGATATTTGCAGCACACTGAGCACAGATATTTGCAGCACACTGAGCACAGATATTTGCAGCACACTGTACACAGATATTTGCAGCACACTGAACACAGAAACTGAGAGAACGCAGCCACGTCCTCTCGCTATCATCTCCAAAGCACGGGTGAAAATGGCGGCGACGGGCGGCTCCTTATATAGAATACGAATGTCGTGAGAATCCGACAGCGGGATGATGACGTTCTGGCGCACTCGGGTTAACCGAGCAAGGCGGGAAGATCCGAGGCTGCCTCGGAACCGTGTAAAATGGGTGAAGTTCGGGGGGGTTCGGATCACGAGGAACCGAACCCGCTCATCTCTAGTTCACACATTAAGAAATGATTGGCATATTGCTGATAGAAGGTGGCAACGGAAGTTAATTTAAGCAATTATACATCCCATCCTAAGAAAGTACAGTTGGTCTATAGCAGTGGTTCTCAAACCAGGTCCACAGGATCTTCAAAGCTGGGTACACACTATATGATATATTGGGCAGCATGGATGGTGTAATGGTTAGCATTACTGCCTCTCACCTCTGAGGTCATGGGTTCAGTACTCACCTTGGCCCTAACTGTGTGGAGTTTGTATATTCTCCCCGTGCTTGCGTGGGTTTCCTCCAGGTGCATCAGCTCCCTCACTCAAACCAAAAATATACTGGTAGGTAAACTGACTCCCAACAAAATAACCCTAGCGTGAATGTGTGTGCGTGTACATGTGATAAGGAATATAGATTGTAACCTCCACTGGGGCAGGGATTGATGTGAATGGGCAAATATTCTCTGTAAAGCGCTGCGGTATATGTGTGCGCTATTTAAATTACTGGTAATAAATAATATTGTGCGATATTACAATACTGTAATATAGCGATATTGGTAAGGTGACTTATGTAGTGTGTACGGTGGTGCGATATAACGTTGCATCATCGCGTTAGTGGGTCGCACCATCTTAAAGTGCAAATGCCCCTGGTCAACGGTGGATCTCTTGAATGTGACAGTTGGGCTGAAAAACATGAACTGTTAAGGATCCTAAGATCGTGTTCGAAAAAACACTGGTCTATAGGGTACACGTAGATAAAAGTCTTTATTTACAACTTTGTAGGACCTACTGTAGTCTGAGGTTAAGGATGCCCCATACGCTATCTCTATTTACAAGCTTAAAAAAAAAATCTACAGCAATAATATAGTGATAATTCTAAAGTTTTGATACATGGTGACCGACGAACTTTAAAATAATAATGATATCTGTGCTACGAATTTGATATACATGTCATTTTATCGAAGCTGTATTATTATATGCAGAGTTTGTGACGCTGTCCAGTATCCAGATCTGTTACAAGATATAGATTTAAAATAACAGGTTTAAAATAGAGATGAGCGGGTTCGGTTTCTCTGAATCCGAACCCGCCAGAACTTCATGTTTTTTTTCACGGGTCCGAGCGACTCGGATCTTCCCGCCTTGCTCGGTTAACCCGAGCGCGCCCGAACGTCATCATGACGCTGTCGGATTCTCGCGAGGCTCGGATTCTATCGCGAGACTCGGATTCTATATAAGGAGCCGCGCGTCGCCGCCATTTTCACACGTGCATTGAGATTGATAGGGAGAGGACGTGGCTGGCGTCCTCTCCATTTAGATTATAAGAGACTGAGAGAGATTTACTGGAGCTGACTAGGAGGAGTACTGTTACTGTAGAAGTGTAGAGACTGAGTGGAGAGAGTTTACTAGTGAGGACAGTGCAGTTTACTTTATAATCCGTTCTCTGCCTGAAAAAAGCGATACACAGCACACAGTGACTCAGTCACATACCATATCTGTGTGCACTGCTCAGGCTCAGGCCAGTGTGCTGCATCATCTATTATCTATATATAATATTATATATATATCTGTCTGACTGCTCAGCTCACACAGCTTATAATTGTGGGGGAGACTGGGGAGCACTACTGCAGTGCCAGTTATAGGTTATAGCAGGAGCCAGGAGTACATAATATATTATATAGTGAGTGACCACCAGACACACAGTGCAGTTTATTTAATATATCCGTTCTCTGCCTGAAAAAAGCGATACACACAGTGACTCAGTCAGTCACATACCATATCTGTGTGCACTGCTCAGGCTCAGGCCAGTGTGCTGCATCATATATATATTATATATCTGTCTGACTGCTCAGCTCACACAGCTTATAATTGTGGGGGAGACTGGGGAGCACTACTGCAGTGCCAGTTATAGGTTATAGCAGGAGCCAGGAGTACATAATATTATATTAAAATTAAACAGTGCACACTTTTGCTGCAGGAGTGCCACTGCCAGTGTGACTAGTGACCAGTGACCTGACCACCAGTATATATAATATTAGTAGTATACTATCTCTTTATCAACCAGTCTATATTAGCAGCAGACACAGTACAGTGCGGTAGTTCACGGCTGTGGCTACCTCTGTGTCGGCACTCGGCAGCCCGTCCATAATTGTATATACCACCTAACCGTGGTTTTTTTTTCTTTCTTTATACATACATACTAGTTACGAGTATACTATCTCTTTATCAACCAGTCTATATATTAGCAGCAGACACAGTACAGTGCGGTAGTTCACGGCTGTGGCTACCTCTGTGTCGGCACTCGGCAGCCCGTCCATAATTGTATATACCACCTAACCGTGGTTTTTTTTTCTTTCTTTATAGTCATACTAGTTACGAGTATACTATCTCTTTATCAACCAGTCTATATTAGCAGCAGACACAGTACAGTGCGGTAGTTCACGGCTGTGGCTACCTCTGTGTCGGCACTCGGCAGCCCGTCCATAATTGTATATACCACCTAACCGTGGTTTTTTTTTCTTTCTTTATACATACATACTAGTTACGAGTATACTATCTCTTTATCAACCAGTCTATATTAGCAGCAGACACAGTACAGTGCGGTAGTTCACGGCTGTGGCTACCTCTGTGTCGGCACTCGGCAGCCCGTCCATAATTGTATATACCACCTAACCGTGGTTTTTTTTTCTTTCTTTATACATACATACTAGTTACGAGTATACTATCTCTTTATCAACCAGTCTATATATTAGCAGCAGACACAGTACAGTGCGGTAGTTCACGGCTGTGGCTACCTCTGTGTCGGCACTCGGCAGCCCGTCCATAATTGTATATACCACCTAACCGTGGTTTTTTTTTCTTTCTTTATACATACATACTAGTTACGAGTATACTATCTCTTTATCAACCAGTCTATATATTAGCAGCAGACACAGTACAATGCGGTAGTTCACGGCTGTGGCTACCTCTGTGTCGGCACTCGGCAGCCCGTCCATAATTGTATATACCACCTAACCGTGGTTTTTTTTTCTTTCTTTATAGTCATACTAGTTACGAGTATACTATCTCTTTATCAACCAGTCTATATTAGCAGCAGACACAGTACAGTGCGGTAGTTCACGGCTGTGGCTACCTCTGTGTCGGCACTCGGCAGCCCGTCCATAATTGTATATACCACCTAACCGTGGTTTTTTTTTCTTTCTTTATACATACATACTAGTTACGAGTATACTATCTCTTTATCAACCAGTCTATATTAGCAGCAGACACAGTACAGTGCGGTAGTTCACGGCTGTGGCTACCTCTGTGTCGGCACTCGGCAGCCCGTCCATAATTGTATATACCACCTAACCGTGGTTTTTTTTTCTTTCTTTATACATACATACTAGTTACGAGTATACTATCTCTTTATCAACCAGTCTATATATTAGCAGCAGACACAGTACAGTGCGGTAGTTCACGGCTGTGGCTACCTCTGTGTCGGCACTCGGCAGCCCGTCCATAATTGTATATACCACCTAACCGTGGTTTTTTTTTCTTTCTTTATACATACATACTAGTTACGAGTATACTATCTCTTTATCAACCAGTCTATATATTAGCAGCAGACACAGTACAGTGCGGTAGTTCACGGCTGTGGCTACCTCTGTGTCGGCACTCGGCAGCCCGTCCATAATTGTATATACCACCTAACCGTGGTTTTTTTTTCTTTCTTTATACATACATACTAGTTACGAGTATACTATCTCTTTATCAACCAGTCTATATATTAGCAGCAGACACAGTACAGTGCGGTAGTTCACGGCTGTGGCTACCTCTGTGTCGGCACTCGGCAGCCCGTCCATAATTGTATACTAGTATCCAATCCATCCATCTCCATTGTTTACCTGAGGTGCCTTTTAGTTGTGCCTATTAAAATATGGAGAACAAAAATGTTGAGGTTCCAAAATTAGGGAAAGATCAAGATCCACTTCCACCTCGTGCTGAAGCTGCTGCCACTAGTCATGGCCGAGACGATGAAATGCCAGCAACGTCGTCTGCCAAGGCCGATGCCCAATGTCATAGTACAGAGCATGTCCAATCCAAAACACCAAATATCAGTAAAAAAAGGACTCCAAAACCTAAAATAAAATTGTCGGAGGAGAAGCGTAAACTTGCCAATATGCCATTTACCACACGGAGTGGCAAGGAACGGCTGAGGCCCTGGCCTATGTTCATGGCTAGTGGTTCAGCTTCACATGAGGATGGAAGCACTCAGCCTCTCGCTAGAAAAATGAAAAGACTCAAGCTGGCAAAAGCAGCACAGCAAAGAACTGTGCATTCTTCGAAATCCCAAATCCACAAGGAGAGTCCAATTGTGTCGGTTGCGATGCCTGACCTTCCCAACACTGGACGTGAAGAGCATGCGCCTTCCACCATTTGCACGCCCCCTGCAAGTGCTGGAAGGAGCACCCGCAGTCCAGTTCCTGATAGTCAGATTGAAGATGTCAGTGTTGAAGTACACCAGGATGAGGAGGATATGGGTGTTGCTGGCGCTGGGGAGGAAATTGACCAGGAGGATTCTGATGGTGAGGTGGTTTGTTTAAGTCAGGCACCCGGGGAGACACCTGTTGTCCGTGGGAGGAATATGGCCGTTGACATGCCAGGTGAAAATACCAAAAAAATCAGCTCTTCGGTGTGGAGGTATTTCACCAGAAATGCGGACAACAGGTGTCAAGCCGTGTGTTCCCTTTGTCAAGCTGTAATAAGTAGGGGTAAGGACGTTAACCACCTCGGAACATCCTCCCTTATACGTCACCTGCAGCGCATTCATAATAAGTCAGTGACAAGTTCAAAAACTTTGGGTGACAGCGGAAGCAGTCCACTGACCAGTAAATCCCTTCCTCTTGTAACCAAGCTCACGCAAACCACCCCACCAACTCCCTCAGTGTCAATTTCCTCCTTCCCCAGGAATGCCAATAGTCCTGCAGGCCATGTCACTGGCAATTCTGACGAGTCCTCTCCTGCCTGGGATTCCTCCAATGCATCCTTGCGTGTAACGCCTACTGCTGCTGGCGCTGCTGTTGTTGCCGCTGGGAGTCGATGGTCATCCCAGAGGGGAAGTCGTAAGCCCACTTGTACTACTTCCAGTAAGCAATTGACTGTTCAACAGTCCTTTGCGAGGAAGATGAAATATCACAGCAGTCATCCTACTGCAAAGCGGATAACTGAGGCCTTGACAACTATGTTGGTGTTAGACGTGCGTCCGGTATCCGCCGTTAGTTCACAGGGAACTAGACAATTTATTGAGGCAGTGTGCCCCCGTTACCAAATACCATCTAGGTTCCACTTCTCTAGGCAGGCGATACCGAGAATGTACACGGACGTCAGAAAAAGACTCACCAGTGTCCTAAAAAATGCAGTTGTACCCAATGTCCACTTAACCACGGACATGTGGACAAGTGGAGCAGGGCAGGGTCAGGACTATATGACTGTGACAGCCCACTGGGTAGATGTATGGACTCCCGCCGCAAGAACAGCAGCGGCGGCACCAGTAGCAGCATCTCGCAAATGCCAACTCTTTCCTAGGCAGGCTACGCTTTGTATCACCGCTTTCCAGAATACGCACACAGC
This sequence comes from Pseudophryne corroboree, assembly GCF_028390025.1. NCBI lineage: Eukaryota > Metazoa > Chordata > Amphibia > Anura > Myobatrachidae > Pseudophryne > Pseudophryne corroboree. The sequence continues at coordinate 166,210,418 of NC_086455.1, read as the reverse complement.
TGAAAACCTCTTACGGCAACTGAGGAAGATCATCGCGGAATGGCTTACCCCAATTGGACTCTCCTGTGGATTTGTGGCATCGGACAACGCCAGCAATATTGTGTGTGCATTAAATATGGGCAAATTCCAGCACGTCCCATGTTTTGCACATACCTTGAATTTGGTGGTGCAGAATTTTTTAAAAAACGACAGGGGCGTGCAAGAGATGCTGTCGGTGGCCAGAAAAATTGCGGGACACTTTCGGCGTACAGGCACCACGTACAGAAGACTGGAGCACCACCAAAAACTACTGAACCTGCCCTGCCATCATCTGAAGCAAGAAGTGGTAACGAGGTGGAATTCAACCCTCTATATGCTTCAGAGGTTGGAGGAGCAGCAAAAGGCCATTCAAGCCTATACAATTGAGCACGATATAGGAGGTGGAATGCACCTGTCTCAAGTGCAGTGGAGAATGATTTCAACGTTGTGCAAGGTTCTGATGCCCTTTGAACTTGCCACACGTGAAGTCAGTTCAGACACTGCCAGCCTGAGTCAGGTCATTCCCCTCATCAGGCTTTTGCAGAAGAAGCTGGAGGCATTGAAGAAGGAGCTAAAAGGGAGCGATTCCGCTAGGCATGTGGGACTTGTGGATGCAGCCCTTAATTCGCTTAACAAGGATTCACGGGTGGTCAATCTGTTGAAATCAGAGCACTACATTTTGGCCACCGTGCTCGATCCTAGATTTAAAGCCTACCTTGGATCTCTCTTTCCGGCAGACACAAGTCTGCTGGGGTTGAAAGACCTGCTGGTGACAAAATTGTCAAGTCAAGCGGAACGCGACCTGTCAACATCTCCTCCTTCACATTCTCCCGCAACTGGGGGTGCGAGGAAAAGGCTCAGAATTCCGAGCCCACCCGCTGGCGGTGATGCAGGGCAGTCTGGAGCGACTGCTGATGCTGACATCTGGTCCGGACTGAAGGACCTGACAACGATTACGGACATGTCGTCTACTGTCACTGCATATGATTCTCTCAACATTGATAGAATGGTGGAGGATTATATGAGTGACCGCATCCAAGTAGGCACGTCACACAGTCCGTACTTATACTGGCAGGAAAAAGAGGCAATTTGGAGGCCCTTGCACAAACTGGCTTTATTCTACCTAAGTTGCCCTCCCACAAGTGTGTACTCCGAAAGAGTGTTTAGTGCCGCCGCTCACCTTGTCAGCAATCGGCGTACGAGGTTACATCCAGAAAATGTGGAGAAGATGATGTTCATTAAAATGAATTATAATCAATTCCTCCGCGGAGACATTGACCAGCAGCAATTGCCTCCACAAAGTACACAGGGAGCTGAGATGGTGGATTCCAGTGGGGACGAATTGATAATCTGTGAGGAGGGGGATGTACACGGTGATATATCGGAGGGTGAAGATGAGGTGGACATCTTGCCTCTGTAGAGCCAGTTTGTGTAAGGAGAGATTAATTGCTTCTTTTTTGGGGGGGGTCCAAACCAACCCGTCATATCAGTCACAGTCGTGTGGCAGACCCTGTCACTGAAATGATGGGTTGGTTAAAGTGTGCATGTCCTGTTTTGTTTATACAACATAAGGGTGGGTGGGAGGGCCCAAGGACAATTCCATCTTGCACCTCTTTTTTCTTTTCTTTTTCTTTGCATCATGTGCTGATTGGGGAGGGTTTTTTGGAAGGGACATCCTGCGTGACACTGCAGTGCCACTCCTAGATGGGCCCGGTGTTTGTGTCGGCCACTAGGGTCGCTAATCTTACTCACACAGTCAGCTACCTCATTGCGCCTCTTTTTTTCTTTGCGTCATGTGCTGTTTGGGGAGGGTTTTTTGGAAGGGACATCCTGCGTGACACTGCAGTGCCACTCCTAGATGGGCCCGGTGTTTGTGTCGGCCACTAGGGTCGCTAATCTTACTCACACAGCTACCTCATTGCGCCTCTTTTTTTCTTTGCGTCATGTGCTGTTTGGGGAGGGTTTTTTGGAAGGGACATCCTGCGTGACACTGCAGTGCCACTCCTAGATGGGCCCGGTGTTTGTGTCGGCCACTAGGGTCGCTAATCTTACTCACACAGCTACCTCATTGCGCCTCTTTTTTTCTTTGCGTCATGTGCTGTTTGGGGAGGGTTTTTTGGAAGGGCCATCCTGCGTGACACTGCAGTGCCACTCCTAGATGGGCCCGGTGTTTGTGTCGGCCACTAGGGTCGCCAATCTTACTCACACAGCTACCTCATTCCGCCTCTTTTTTTCTTTGCGTCATGTGCTGTTTGGGGAGGGTTTTTTGGAAGGGACATCCTGCGTGACACTGCAGTGCCACTCCTAGATGGGCCCGGTGTTTGTGTCGGCCACTAGGGTCGCTTATCTTACTCACACAGCGACCTCGGTGCAAATTTTAGGACTAAAAATAATATTGTGAGGTGTGAGGTATTCAGAATAGACTGAAAATGAGTGTAAATTATGGTTTTTGAGGTTAATAATACTTTGGGATCAAAATGACCCCCAAATTCTATGATTTAAGCTGTTTTTTAGTGTTTTTTGAAAAAAACACCCGAATCCAAAACACACCCGAATCCGACAAAAAAAATTCGGTGAGGTTTTGCCAAAACGCGTTCGAACCCAAAACACGTCCGCGGAACCGAACCCAAAACCAAAACACAAAACCCGAAAAATTTCAGGCGCTCATCTCTAGTTTAAAAGGATGAGTCTGGAGGAAACTCAGGAAAGCCATATCGCTGCTTCTCCCGGCATGAATTTAGTAGCCTGTGCAATGACTCGGCTCATCTGGTTGCTTCACATGCTAATAGGACCTGGCTAACATGCTAAAGAGCCCGGCCAACATAACAGCCACAGCCACTGACTCCCCTGCTCCAGCTGGATCAAACTATGATTATGATTGTCCCAGGGAGCAGTGAGCCTCGGCCGTCACCAGCAAATCTCCAATGTAAATATGTTTGTACGCAAAAGCAATTGCAATTGCCGCTACTCCACATAAACTCTCCATTAACACCCCCCAAAAGGTCACTTCCTGTCAATCACTTTCCCATGAAATCATCATTATGAGCGGGAATGCAGCGGCACCTTGGCTCATGTACAGTGCGATTACAATCGCTTTGTTGCGTGAACATCGGCCATTGTGTACAAATGTGTGGAGGACACTTCATACCTGTGTTCCTAGCTCCCTCATTGGACAACTTTCATTTCCTATTTACCCTCAAATTGTCGACCATGCATCTGCTCTCATAGGCAAACGCAAACCCCCCTCCCAGAAACCCCCCTCCTCTTGGCAAGTGGCTCAAATTATGGCACTAAGAGCCATGACATATAATACAATTACTAGAGCTGCCACCACATCATGCAGTGTAAGGGACAGAGCGGAGCTGCTGCACATGCCCAGTGATAGCAGCTTCTTCTACAAAGTTTGCTCTGTGTGTGGATCTGAGTCTTCAATCATTGCTCTGGACCAGAGAGTAGCCACCAGTAAGAAGAGACAGGAGCCTTACCATGAGGTGGGAGAATGTGTGCTTAGAAAGTGCAGTACTTGTTCTATTATGTCTGTGTATTTATTTATTATGGTATGTTTAACCTTTTCCTGACCACTTATTTATATTATTTCAATATTTGATACAGCCTATACTATAGACCATCTATAGTGTTAAATATTGATACTGTATTCCATACATTATCCGGTGTATAAAAAGACCAATATTTACATTAATGTCCAGGGTCGTTACTAGGTTCTTCTGCCGCTTCTCCAGACTTCCGCACTTGCTCCAGTGGTCCACAGAGTGGGAGACTGTGGACTGCATTTGGAAACCCCCCTCTAGAAACCCTGCGTCTGCCACTGGCATTGACGTTGTAAAATTCCGGTTACATTTCTTTCCCTATAATATACTTTGTTTTTACTTAAGAGAGTGCAGAAGCTCTGACTTTACTAGGAACAACTCCGTCACCTCACAAATAAAGACTTTGTCTTGGTACGGGCAATCCTCCTAACAGGAAACAGCAACAAACAGAAAATCAACGCTATAGGCCATTAGAGCAACGTACTATAATATAGAGATGTGCACCGGAAATTTTTCGGGTTTTGTGTTTTGGTTTTGGATTCGGTTCCGCGGCCGTGTTTTGGATTCGGACACGTTTTGGCAAAACCTCCCTGAAAATTTTTTGTCGGATTCGGGTGTGTTTTGGATTCGGGTGTTTTTTTACAAAAAAACCTCAAAAACAGCTTAAATCATAGAATTTGGGGGTCATTTGATCCCATAGTATTATTAACCTCAATAACCATAATTTCCACTCATTTCCAGTCTATTCTGAACACCTCACACCTCACAAAATTATTTTTAGTCCTAAAATTTGCACCGAAGTCGCTGGATGACTAAGCTAAGCGACCCAAGTGGCCGACACAAACACCTGGACCATCTAGGAGTGGCACTGCAGTGTCAGACAGGATGGCAGATTTAAAAAAATAGTCCCCAAACAGCACATGATGCAAAGAAAAAAAGAGGTGCAATGAGGTAGCTGTGTGACTAAGCTAAGCGACCCAAGTGGCCGACACAAACACCTGGCCCATCTAGGAGTGGCACTGCAGTGTCAGACAGGATGGCAGATTTAAAAAAATAGTCCCCAAACAGCACATGATGCAAAGAAAAAAAGAGGTGCACCAAGGTCGCTGTGTGACTAAGCTAAGCGACCCAAGTGGCCGACATAAACACCTGGCCCATCTAGGAGTGTCACTGCAGTGTCAGACAGGATGGCAGATTTAAAAAAATAGTCCCCAAACAGCACATGATGCAAAGAAAAAAAGAGGTGCACCAAGGTTGCTGTGTGACTAAGCTAAGCGACCCAAGTGGCCGACACAAACATCTGGCCCATCTAGGAGTGTCACTGCAGTGTCAGACAGGATGGCAGATTTAAAAAAATAGTCCCCAAACAGCACATGATGCAAAGAAAAAAAGAGGTGCACCAAGGTCGCTGTGTGACTAAGCTAAGCGACCCAAGTGGCAGACACAAACACCTGGCCCATCTAGGAGTGGCACTGCAGTGTCAGACAGGATGGCACTTCAAAAAATAGTCCCCAAACAGCACATGATGCAAAGAAAAAAAGGGGTGCAATGAGGTAGCTGTGTGACTAAGCTAAGCGACTCAAGTGGCCGACACAAACACCTGGCCCATCTAGGAGTGGCACTGCAGTGTCAGACAGGATGGCAGATTTAAAAAATAGTCCCCAAACAGCACATGATGCAAAGAAAAAATGAGGTGCAATGAGGTAGCTGTGTGACTAAGCTAAGCGAACCAAGTGGCCGACACAAACACCTGGCCCATCTATGAGTGGCACTGCAGTGTCAGACAGGATGGCAGATTTTAAAAAAATAGTCCCCAAACAGCACATGATGCAAAGAAAAAAAGAGGTGCAATGAGGTAGCTGTGTGACTAAGCTAAGCGACCCAAGTGGCCGACACAAACACCTGGCCCATCTAGGAGTGGCACTGCAGTGTCAGACAGGATGGCAGATTTAAAAAAAATAGTCCCCAAACAGCACATGATGCAAAGAAAAAAAGAGGTGCAATGAGGTAGCTGTGTGACTAAGCTAAGCGAACCAAGTGGCCGACACAAACACCTGGCCCATCTAGGAGTGGCACTGCAGTGTTAGACAGGATGGCAGATTTAAAAAATAGTCCCCAAACAGCACATGATGCAAAGAAAAAAAGAGGTGCAATGAGGTAGCTGTGTGACTAAGCACTGTACAGTACTGCGCACAACTAAAATGCACCACAGGTATGGATGGATAGTATACTTGAGGACACAGAGGTAGTGCAGCGGACTACTGTACCGTACTGCTAGATATATACTGGTGGTCAGCAAAATTATGCACTGTCCTCCTACTATATATACTGCGCACAACTAAAATGCACCACAGGTATGGATGGATAGTATACTTGGTGACACAGAGGTAGATAGAGCAGTGGCCTACTGTACCGTACTGCTATATATTATATACTGGTGGTCAGCAAAATTCTGCACTGTCCTCCTACTATATATTCTGCGCACAACTAAAATGCACCACAGGTATGGATGGATAGTATACTTGACGACACAGAGGTAGGTAGAGCAGTGGCCTACTGTAACGTACTGCTATATATTATATACTGGTGGTCAGCAAAATTCTGCACTGTCCTCCTACTATATATTCTGCGCACAACTAAAATGCACCACAGGTATGGATGGATAGTATACTTGACGACACAGAGGTAGGTAGAGCAGTGGCCTACTGTACCGTACTGCTATATATTATATACTGGTGGTCAGCAAAATTCTGCACTGTCCTCCTTCTATATATACTGCGCACAACTAAAATGCACCACAGGTATGGATGGATAGTATACTTGACGACACAGAGGTAGGTAGAGCAGTAGACTACTGTACCGTACTGATATAATACTGGTGGTCACTGGTCAGCAAAATTCTGCACTGTCCTCCTACTATATACTACAATGCAGCACAGATATGGAGAGTTTTTCAGGCAGAGAACGTATAATACTGGTGGTCACTGGTCAGCAAAATTCTGCACTGTACTCCTCCTATATAATACTGATGGTCACTGGTCAGCAAAATTCTGCACTGTCCTCCTACTATATACTACAATGCAGCACAGATATGGAGCGTTTTTCAGGCAGAGAACGTAGATATTTTCAGCACACTGAGCACAGATATTTGCAGCACACTGAGCACAGATATTTGCAGCACACTGAGCACAGATATTTGCAGCACACTGAACACAACTGAGAGAACGCTGCACGTCCTCTCCCTATCATCTCCAATGCACGAGTGAAAATGGCGGCGACACGCGGCTCCTTATACAGAATACAAATCTCGCGAGAATACGACAGCGGGATGATGAAGTTCGGGCGCGCTCGGGTTAACCGAGCAAGGCGGGAAGATACGAGGCTGCCTCGGACCCGTGTAAAATGGGTGAAGTTCGGGGGGGTTCGGATTCCGAGGAACCGAACCTGCTCATCTCTACTATAATATAATATTTTATTGAAAACTATATGTAAACAACTGAAGGAAAAAAAATAACTGTCCACGACTCTTTATAAAAGCATACATTTTTGTTCGTTAATAATAATATAAAAAATATAAAAACAGTATAAATCAAAGGTCAGATGTATGACTTTGACAGAGTCGGCCAACTTGACAAATTACTGCAATATTTTGGAACTAAAGCTGGGTACATACTTAGCGATATGTGGTCCGATCCGGCGGCTAGCACCGGCATATGTCTCACATCGGCGCATACCGAGCAGTGTGTTTGCCCGATATGAGGGTGCGTGGTCGCCACAACGTCAGGTTTGATGTGCTGCACATGAAACCTGATATCGCTAGCGACAACTGGTATTCTAATGAAGGAGGGGAACAGTGATTGATATATGAGGCCCAATGCAATGACGCTCGAGATTGCCGGAGGTGCGAGATGCCGGCTTATCTCTGACTTTTTTCTAAAGGGGCAGTCACTTACAAGGCAGGTGAACACTCTAAACACTAAGAACACTGCCAATCATAACAATTATAATACACTCTGTAATTTAACATGGAGCACAATTGAGGTTCTTGGCATAATTTTGGCCAAAAAATATTGGCCCACCTACCTCATCACGGTGACCTCATCAGGTGGGTCCCTAACATTCTTATGGTTCAAGTCCAGAGCCGGTGACCCTGGGGTGCAGTCCAGCCCTCCCTGCTAGTTGAACAAGTAATGTCAGCAAATGGACCCACATTGCATATTTGCCCATCTGCAGAGTTATACACATCATGCGCTGTGAACGCCCCCTATCCAGAGACAGATTAATAATGACGTGGATGGAGCTACAGCCACAGGCCTCCACATAAAAATACACCGTAGTGAGAGTGGAGAAGTTGCCGATAGCAACTAATCAGTTTCTAGCTATAATTTAACTAGTGCAGTCTATGAAGTGACAGCTACAATCTGATTGGCTGCCAAGGGCAACATCTCAACCTTATCTTTCTGGAAGGTTTGATACATCAACCCCTTAGGGAGACAGTGGGGCTGATAATGTAGGAAGTGTACACGCCCAGATGGCACTGGCCACACCCACACTGCTCTGGTCACACCCACGTGACACTGGACACACCCACACATTACTGGCCTCACTCACATGGCATCTGTCACACCCACATAGCACCAGCAACACCCACACAGCACTGGTCAGTGGTCACACCCACACTGCTCTGGTCACACCTCCCCCACTTCTCACAGTAGGCCCTTTTTAATTTCCAGCCCTAAGTCTATGTGGCCTATAATCTGGCTATGCACATCCCTGTATTCTTGATTTACTACTATCATCAACAGTGCGCACCTCCCTATGTCCAACTCCGCATTTACATTAACATACCTTTGCTTGATCTTCGCCTACATCAGAATGCCGTTAAATCTCAGTTCTACTTCTTCAGTCATGGCGTAGATGTGATCGAAAATGCACACGACTCCACATCGCCCGTACGTTCCTGTGCTTAGGCAAGGTGCATGCACAGAATGAAAATGCGCAAACGCGCTCTGCAAACTGGCGACATTCAACTCAGCATTAGGTCCAAAACAGTTTTGCTGCAAAAAACTGAGCCGCCATGAAACCAAACACAAAATCAGATTCTGTTGATTGGTTGCTAGGGGCAACATCACCTCTTTTCACTTTTAGAAGCTTTTGTAAATTCACCCCAGTGAATGTGATCTTAGCTGTGCACTTTGAACACAGCCACAAAGCCAAATATCATTGTATTACATTTATCTCAGTAAAATAATAATATCCCTGCAGTGGCGGAAATGGAGGGAACGGCGCACATTTTTAATATTAAAATGATTTATGTTTAGCAGGCACAAATCAAGCCTAATGTAAGCCAAGAAATGATTGTTTTTGCGGCCTGTATAAAACGCATTCCTCTTTCCACTTACCCAGTTTTGTTGCTGTTGTAAAATAACTGAATAAACAAGTAAAATATCATAGACAGAGATTAAATCAAGTGCAATTTAATTATCTACATGTAATAATCGTATAGGACCCGTGTTATATCTGTGAAATCTGTGTTGGTGCTCCTTCTAGTAGATTGACCTTAAGAAAGGGCAGGTAAAGGGTTTCCTTTACAAAGATCAAAATGGGCGAGGTGCGGCACCCACTTAATTTTGCGCACCCCAATTTGCGCTGTTGCACCTAGATTTCCACCAACATGGGGATCTCAGGTTTGCACAGCATTATACATTTGTATAGGCCATTGGGTTTGGTGTGGACACTTTTTGCAGCGCACTGCGTGTTGTTGCAGAGCAGCGCAGAATCTGAGATTTCATATTGCGGAGCAGGATTGTTTAAATGGGATAGAAAGGGCAAATATTCTTATAAAAAAGTTTAAACACACGGTAAGTGTCACATGTACTGTAATAAAGACTGTTCGATTAAGAGATGTTTTTAACCTCTCTGCAAACGTAGGCGCCTTTGTACTGCCTAGCGGCCAGTCAGCTTGAGTCGGTTGAAAAATGTATGTCAGTAAATGGAGCTATGTACACATTCTGATAAAGAGTTGGGTTTGGGTGACCGGCGGTTGGGAGACTACCGGTCACCATACCAATGCAGGGATCCCGGCTTTTAGATGGTCGGGGGGGAGGGCAGCGCAACGAAGCCCCTTGCAGGCTTGCTGCGTTGTCTACATAGCGGGCTCAGTGGCTCGCCGTGCTCACCATAGGTTCTATTCCCACTCTATGGGTAATAATCCCTGTTGGTTGGCATGTCGACTGGCAGGCTATTCAGCGTTCGGGATCCTGGCATCGGTATTGTGACCACCGGTCTCCCGACCGCTGGTCACGTAACCTCATTCCCTGATAAATATGCGTTTGCATCAATTTCAATGTTACTGTACCTGCAAATTTCCACAGTGCTAGTCTGAGTGTAGTTATATGGCAAATCTCATTTATGTACTTAGGGGGTTATTCAGAGATGAACGCAGATCGCCGCATACATAGCCGCATATGCAGCGCCGGTACTCTGCTCAGGCAACGCCTGTGCCTGTCAATCACGTTGCGGACGCATCCTTCAGGACAATGTCAAGGTCGCGCACGTGCGCAAAGGCTGTTGCGCACGCGCGGACCACCTGGATGCGGCCTATGCGAGCGGCCACACGGCTGTGTCCAGGTCTGAAGGAGGGCCTTAGAGACTAACGCACTGCTGGGCAGAAGGCGTGCTTGTGCGAAACAAAACCTAATTGCAATTTGCAGCAAGATTTTATTTACTAGGGGACAATTTTTCCAAATCACTGATCTTCTGCTGCTCCTATTTAACTAGTCTTGTATACTGTCTGTAACTTGATCATCATAAATGTGCCTGCTCTCCGCCCACTTCCTGGCCACAGCCAATCCATGGCAAGTTGTGGGTATTTAAGGCAGGAAGGCAGCACACTCACTGCTGGTCATATTGCCTTTCTGTCTGGATGGTGCTGAACCTGCTGCTGCTCTGTTCCAGATTCTGGGTTTGCTCCTGGACAGTGGCAGTGCTGGGGTCGGTTACACCCGGTCCTGACAATAGACCCCTTACGCATGCCTGGAAAGGGGGTGTGCACGGGGTGTGGCTTTATGTGAATCCTGCTGCCGTCATTAGAGTTGGTGTGAACTCGCGGGGAAGCCCCCAATTACCTCACTCCGTTGTTGTGCTGGCTGGCCCCGAGAGACTCTTCCAAAGCTGCCTGTTCCTTCTCAGTGACAGGAGCCATGCCTGACGGATAACGTTACACTGTAGAGCCCATCTCCTGTCACTGTGGGAAGTTGGCATTTTGATGTCACCCCTTGCAAGGGTGACACCAAAGCGTGGCCCGCACTCCCTGCACCCCTCTATTGATGCCTGTGCTCCTAGATATTGTTACTAGTGATGAGCGAGGTTCGGTTTTACTCGGTTTTACTCGGTTTTACTCGGTTCTCAAAACGGCATCTTATTGGCTATCCAAAACACGTGACATCCGTGAGCCAATAAGATGCCGTTTTGAGAACCGAGTAAAACCGAGTAAAACCGAGTAAAACCGAATCCGCTCATCACTAATTGTTACCTTCTGGCTTCCTGACCTCAGCTTGTTTCCCAGATATTCTTCGGTCTGCTGCTTGCCCTGAACTTGAACCATGCAATGTTTATCTGAGGCCTGCCCTGACCCCAGACTGTGACGTGACAATCCTGACTGCCGCCTGCCCTGACTACCTACCTGTGTCTGGATTCTGCCTCAGAGACCCAACTTCACCTCACTGCTCTATCTTGGTGTCCAGCCCCGTTCTCACTGATCATGTTTGGTAATTAGCTGGAGGACCATGACCTTTGGGTTTTCAGCAACTAAGTTCAAAAACTCCTTGCGGATATTCTAGGTGAACACCTCACCCTCATTAGACTCTGCAAGCCAGATCATGAGACCATTGGCGGACAGAAAGAAAGCTGCTAACCTTTATTCGGTGCCCATACTCAGGTACTCTCCATAAACCCCTGATGGCAGCCCTTGGCATATCCGACACACAAAAACCAAGATAGAAACCCTTTAAGACATTATCTACAACAACCACATAATAACCTTTCAGTTATTAAAAAAGTCTACAAGCAAAGCTGTTTCTGCTTGTTATTTTTATGGAAAGACTTTACAAAAACAACATCTTATCTCTATTTATATTATAACCTGCTTCCAACACAACAGGGAGTCCTATTAGTTTAGCTATCAGCTAGGAGATATATAAGAAAACAGTAGGTATTCTGCAAAGCAAGACAGGTGGACTATTGTTTGCTGAAGTATGATTTGCAAACATTACAACAATTTCTGACAAAATGTGATGGTAAAATCTAAAATTATATTTTCTTCCTGATTGGGGAGGGATGCTCTATCATTAAAATACTATTTTTAGGGGCAATACTTCAGGGAGGCAGAGGAAAGGAGATTCTCTTTTGGCGCAGGTGTACAGAGAAATGAAAGATAAGTCTATATGGGGAGATGTATCAAGCCTTGGTGATAGATGGGGATATGTACTAAGGCAGTGATAAAAGTGGAGAAGTGAGCCAATGGAGAAGTTGCCCATGGCAACCAATCAGCATTGATGTAACATTTATAATTTGCGTACTATAAAAGTATACAGAGCAGCTGATTGATTACACAGTTACATAGTTGTTGAATTTGAAAAAAGACAAATGTCCATCGAGTTCAACCTGTATTATAATTTTTATATTAATTAAATGCTGTATCCTTGGATATTTTTTTCCGCTAAGAATTTATCTAATCCATTTTTAAACTTATTGATTGAGTCCACCATTACTACCTTCTCTGGCAGAGAATTCCAAATCCTTACTGCTCTTACTGTGAAGAACTCTTTTCTCCGTTGTGTATGGAATTTTTTTTCTTCTAACCTCAGGGGGTGTCCTCGTGTCCTATGTGGTGTTTTTTTGATAAACAAATCGTTTGATAAATCCTTGTATTGTCCCTTTATGTATTTATAAATATTAAACTAATTAACTCTCAGTCGCCTCTTTTCCAGTATAAACATATCTAACCTTTAACCTAAGTCTTTCTTCATAATCCAGTGCCTCTAACCACTTAACCAGTTTAGTGGCTCGCCTCTGAACCCTTTTGAGTTCCAAGATATCTTTTTTATAGTGCGGTGCCCAGAACTGTACACAATATTCCAGATGTGGCCGCACCAATGATTTATACCATGACAGGATTACACTCTCATCCTTTGTCTCCATTCCCCGTTTTATGCATGATAACACCTTATTAGCTCTTGTTGCTACTAAGTTTATTATCGATGAGCACCCCCAAATCTTTTTCAACTACCATTATCCCTACATTTTCCCCATTTAGTTTATAGGCTGCCCGATTGTTCTTAGTCCCAAAGTGCATAACTTTACATTTGTCTATATTGAACCTCATTCTCCATTTTTCCGCCCAGACCTCAAGTCTAGATAAGTAATTCTGTAGAGACTCAACATCCTTGTCTGAATTAATTACATAGTTTATTATCATCTGCGAAAATTGACACTGTGCTTTCCAGATCCACTCCTAGGTCATTAATGAATATGTTAAACAGTAATGGTCTGAGTACTGAACCCTGCGGTATTCCACTGAGCACTGAGGCCCATTCAGAGTACATCCCATTAATCCCAACTCGCTGTTCCCTATTGTACAGCCAATTACTCACCCAAGTACAAATAGTGTCTCCTACCCCAAGCTCTCTTCATTTGAGAATTAGGGGGAAATTTACTAAGCAGTGATAAGAGCGGAGAAGTGAACCAGTGGAGAAATTGCTACATCAACCAATCAGCAGCTCTGTATAATTTTATAGTATGCAAATTATAGATGCTACTTCAGTGCTGATTGGTTGCCATGGACAACTTCTCCACTGGCTCACTTCTCTGCTCTTATCACTGCTTAGTAAATGTCCCCCATAGTCTCTTATGTGGAACTTTATCAAAGGCCTTAGCGAAGTCCAAAAAAACCACATCCACTGCTTTACCCTGATCAATATTATCGCTCACTTTCTCGTAGAAGCATATTAACCTGTCCTTCATAAAACCATGCTGATTCCTAGTAATAGCCTTGGAGGTATCCAAGTACTTTAGTATGCTATCCCTTAATATACCTTCTAGTATTTGCCCCACTATAGATGTCAAACTTACCGGTCTATAGTTACCTGGGTGAGTTTTAATACCCTTTTTAAATATCGGGACTACCGCTGCTATACGCCAGTCCTTTGGTATCATTCCTGGTGTAATTGACTCACTGAAAATCAAATATAGGGGTCTGGATATCTCTACGTTAAGTTCCATAAGAACCCTGGGGTAGAGCCCATCCGGTCCAGGAGATTTATTAATCTTAATTTTACTTAGTCTCTCCTGGACTACTTCCTCGTTTAACCAAGTACCTAGCAACGGGTCGTTATTATGGCTTATGTTATGCTCTACTCTCGTCAACCTGTCCTCTTTCGTGAATACTGATGAAATGGGCAACTTCTCCACTGGCTCACTTCTCCACTCTTTTCACTGCTTAGTACATGTCCCCCAAAGTAGAGTAGTTGCCCAAAGCAACCAATCAGAAACTGTCATTTGAAAGACTCTGCTACGTAGATAAATGATAGAAGCTGATTGGAAACTTAGGGGTCTATTTACTAAGCCTTGAACAGAGATAAAGTAGACTGCAATAAAGTACCAGTCAATCAGCTCCTGTCATTTTTCAAACATAGGGGTCTATTTACTAAGCCTTGGATGGAGATAAAGTGGATGGAGACAAAGTACCAGCCAATCAGCCCCTAATTGCCATGTCGCAGGCTAGGTGTGAAAAATGACAGTTAGGAGCTGATTGGATGAAAGTTTATCTCCGTCAACTTTATCTCTGTCCACGGTTTAGTAATGACAATGCTAAATTCCTTGTCGTATAAACAACCCTTATGAAGCTAAGAACACTGTACGCTGTTTATTTAAGAAATACCGTAATGATACGCTATTTGCGTAACGATCGCTCAGCCGTAGGCGAGACGCTCAAGCGTCACGTTCGCTCACGGCCCAGTGATCACAGGACACGTTATTGGTTATGTCTAGGGGAAAGATTCGCTGTAACGTAGCGTACGCTAGAGACCACGAGGAGGTCACCAGCGATGCAGACGCTCACAACACTATACCTTTATGTTAAACCTTATACCGATGAAATACACTGAATACCTTAATGTGAGTACAGGGTGTAAGTGCAACCTTGTGGAACCTGACTATCTACAAAGCTGCATGAGCGTCACCGACGCTCAAATGAACACTTATCACTATAGGAAATACACAGATACTGGTTTAGGTTTCCAAGGCCTATTAACTGTATTATGTCTAATATACTTGTAAAAGGGGATAACAGTACATATGATACACTACAATATAACAGAGACTTCCTAACCACAGAACTAAACAATAAATACAAAAAGACAATACTACACTGACCTAAATGCAATACGATACAATACTATAATACTATAAGGTATTTAAGAGGAAAAGAGGAGAGAGGGAGATAGAGAGAGAGAGAGAGAGAGAGAGAGATTGGCTCGCAGAAAGACAATGATTATGGAGAGAACTTACGCACAAAGGGTATGATCGCCAGCGCCTCGATATCCAGCTCCCGATTATCAGCAGATAACCGTTGATGAGAGAGTGAGAGCTGGATGTGGTCGGCCTGCCTATTTATGCTCCACACACAATGCAATCTCCTGGTCCTACAATCCCATTGTCCATTGGCCGAAGGAATTCGGCCCTGCATCATAACAAAAGGTCATAGGGTGATTCATACAGGTGGGCTGTGACGATTTCCAACAGCTCAGGTGGGTGGGAAACTGGGGTTTCCCGCCGCATACCTGAGTATGTGCAAATCATAGAAATGGACATAAACTTCTTATGTCCATAACTATTCGCACGAGCGATTAATACGCTCCAAACCAACACCGGAATATTGCTAATCAAATACTCTTCCGATGGGTACCAAACACTGCTGTATGATTCCTGTTAAACCCTTCGTACGATGCAAAGAGGGATTCCTCAGCTCTGGGACATTATACTTTAACCAAACTTACAGAAACTATCAAAGGGATCATGATCTATAAACTACATTAATTGTGAACATTTGTAACTAATGAGTCGCACGCTACGATCACATAAACTCTACCGTAAATGCGCATACTGCGCGTGCGAGTGCACGCTATTGCGGGTATGCGCTTCCACGGGAGAGCGTACGCATGCGCAGCACGGACCAGTGTGCGGTGCAAATATGGCAACGTGCATTGAGACATTTTTCTGACTTTGACAGTCCACCCTTTGGCAGTCAATAATAACTGCCACAAAATATTTAAGGAGAAAAATGTAAGTCAGGGGTTAATTGATTTCCATGGTGGGGAAAGGAAGAAGAATGGAGTAGGTGTGAAGAGGGTATGACCTAGTGAGAAAGTAGAAGCATGTGTGTATGAGTCCATGTTTGGAGGGTCATGTATCATCGTGCCGTACGTGTGGTAAATCAAGCTTCGAGGTATTGCGAAGTATACATTTGAATTCCTTCTTATCCTGTGGTACAGGTCTGTGGATGGGCTGTCAAACTCTACCGAGCTCATTTCGGCTGTGGTTGTAACACAATGGGGATGCACATTTTAGTTGATGATACATGAATTGGGGGAGGTATGTGGTTGCTGATATCTGTGCCTGTATTCCCTATCGTCTATGTGTGTCGTTACCTGAGGGTTGTAGAGATGAAGATAAAGAACACTTACGAAAAATGCAATAATATTCTATGTCAGGGAAATGTACATTCGTCGATTGAGGTCTTGATTGGTGTCAGTTGATTGGAGTCTTCTTCTTTGTGCTTTTGCTCATAAATCGTGAGTAAAGCATACAACGTCCATGGATTTACAAAAAATGTTGGGCTATCGTGATTTTAAAGTTCCTAGGGAAACTGGGGTACCCATGGCATTGTCCATCAAAATCTTGTTTATCAGGTCGTCTGCTCTTCTTCTTTCCATCTTTCCGTTGTCGGCCCCTTGGCTCATCAAATCCTTCGTCTACGTGGGTCTTTGTTCCTCGGAGGAAAACATAGAAATGGGTGAAAGACGGACCGTATACTCATTACATCATTACGTCATGGTTTCTAGCATTGGGTCATAAATCAAATCCAGGTTAATTACAGTTTCCTCACTCCTCAAGCTCATCACTTTTGTACTTTGTTTGCACCTTATTAAAGCCTGCCCGCATCTAAATATCAATCCAAACGATATAACGACACCCAAAATACATAGGAGAAACTTTCCAACATCCATTATGACTCCTTGAGCCCAGTCTCCTAAACCGGAGAACCAATTTCGCGGGTTCAACCATGACACCCAACCAGTCAGCTCATTACCTACAGCAGCAAGGGTGAGATTGTGTTTTCGACGAAATTCCCACTTTAATTGCAGAATATCGTCCATCTTTTGGTCTATGACCTCTATCGGATCCTCGGTGCTATTTGTGATATACGTGCAACACTTTATGCCGTACTGTGTTGCCAATGTAACACAATATCCGCCTGTTACTGCTGTAAGATAATTAAGAACCATCCTATGCTGAACTAGTTCTGTTTTGTAAGCTTGAAGTTCTCTTCCAGTGTATCTAAACGTGTCATCATACATTTCAGTGATAATATCTAACAAATTGGCGAGTGCGGAAATGTATCTATAATTCATCACACCTCGAGCGGTGCGAGTGAAATCTAACGCTACCAGAACCTGAATCCCGGTGGATTCATGGATAAGATCAGAGGCCGGATGCTCTAACCTTTCTGACAGTTGTCTTTTAACAAGGTGCTCGTAGTGAGTGTGAGTATAAGGAGTTTGGGCACCACGGTGTATGTCCTTCATTTTGTCATGTGTAACAGTCATTACTTCAGGCAATACTTTTCCAATATAACACAATCCTTCAGAGTTTGGGGCAAGCCACTTGTACGCCTTTCTCCCACATATGAAATATGCATCATCGGGGAGAACATAGGGGACGGAGAAGGACATGACCATGTTACAAACCTTCCAGGTGAAATCTCCTGACCCTAATTCTTCCATCTGCCTAATGCACGTATCGGTTTGTACGATATGTGCACAGTATCCTGGTGATACCTCTCCAACTTTAGTAATCCTATTTCCTAAGGTATATCGATACCGGAAAGATTTTCCTCTACTGGCTATGTGGCGTACGAGCTCTGTATCTGTAGGCATTCTATCTGCTCTGTGTGAAAAGGTCATGGTAAGGTTGCTCCATGACACTTCCCAATTTCCCGGTTTTCTGGGATTGGAGATGTTAAAACATATGAGGGACCTATCCACATGGTATTGGTGGAGCTTCAAACTAGGAGGGCTGGAGATGTTAAACCTCCGGTCCACCGGTCTCCCACCACTTAGCTCAAGTACCTCCCCTAACGTTAAAGGAAATGGTACTAGCCCTGATTTACTGTGACCCTGAGGTACTTGAGAGCATACCCAACAATCTGTTTGGTTTAACACGTTACCCACTAAGGAGTGATAGTCACTCAATGGATGCCGGTCCATATGGATATTAAAACTAGATTGGCATTTCTTTATGCATCCATCTTCAACCAGATTATCACAGAGCCTACAGATACAATTTTCCTCAGCTAACAATCCATCACAATTTCTTCTATCGGATCGTTTTCTGATACTCGCCTTTGCTTGTTGGCTTGGTTGATCTTGGAAAACTACGCCTCCATCATCATAATCGGAACCCATTCCAGAACCTCTTTCGACCTCTATGGTACTCTCGCCGGAACAGACTGCTCTGGTCAACATCATGGTTAACATCAAAATCCGGATCACAGTCTCTTGGGGCAAGTCCATCTTTGAGGAGGAAATAGAGAAGAATGAGAAGGGGGAAAAAGAAATTTTAAAGGAGAGGGGATGGGAAGTGGAGAAAACAATAAAAGGGAGAGGGGAGTCGACAGCTGCTTTCGGTCTTCAAGGCTCAGGTGCCGCCTCAGTCCTCCTGGAACAGACACTCTAGTGATACAACCTCTACCGTCTGTTCCTTATCACGGGACTTCTCTGGATCAGCAACCTTCTTGCAGTGGGATGAATGGACCCAAGTCTCTCTCTCAGCAACCTTCAATGCTGTGGTGCTAGTCAATAAGACCTGGTATGGTCCTTCCCATCTATCAATAAGACAACCTGAGCGTAGAAAATTTCGTATCATTACATAATCCCCAGGTTCAATGTCATGACAATTACTATCTGGTAAATCAGGAATCACCAACTTCAGATTATCATTTTGATTCCTCAACTGCTTACTCATATTAATTAAGTACTTTACAGTTACTTCATTGTTACATTTCAAATCATCCTGAGGGTTAATCATGACATGCGGTTGTCGACCAAACAGAATTTCAAAAGGAGACAGATTAAGAGGGGACCTGGGAGTGGTTCTGATACTATACAAAACAATGGGTAAAGCTTCTGGCCACGTCAATCCTGTCTCTGCCATTACTTTACTCAATTTATTTTTAATAGTGCTGTTCACTCTTTCGACCTTCGCACTCGCCTGTGGACGGTACGGAGTGTGCAGCTTACTATCAATTCCCATCAACTTACACATTCCTTGAAAGACATCACCTGTAAAATGGGTACCCCTATCACTTTCAATGATTCTAGGGATACCATACCTACATACAAATTCCTGCACAATTTTCTTAGCTGTAAACATAGCGGTATTTGTAGCTGCTGGAAAAGCCTCGACCCAATTCGAGAAAACATCTATGCAAACAAGTACATATTTCAAATTTCTACATGGGGGTAATTGAATGAAGTCAATTTGTATTACTTGGAAAGGGCCGCCGGCAGGTGGGATATGGGAGGGTTCTGTAGGTATTGCCTTTCCAATATTCTTTCTCAGACAGGTAAGGCATGACATTGCTCTTTTACTAGCATGAGAGGAGAATCCTGGGGCGCACCAGTATGCTCTTACCAATTTGCACATCCCCTCCTTGCCTAGATGAGTCAGCCCGTGAGCTGCTTCAGCCAGACACGGAAGGTATGCCCTGGGGGCCACTGGTTTACCATGTCCATCCGTCCAGAGCCCTGAGGACTCCTGGCCATATCCCTTTGCCTTCCAGACTGCCTTCTCCTGAGTGGAACACAAATTCTGCATTTCACACAACTTTTGTGTGTTGATGGTATTAAATACCATCAGTTGTGTGGTGTCTGTCCGTATGGGGGTAGCAGCTGCAAGCTTTGCAGCTTCGTCTGCTCGGCTGTTACCAAGGGATACTGGGTCTTGACTATATGTATGTGCTTTACATTTGATAACAGCCACTCTGTCGGGTTCCTGTATCGCTGTTAGAAGCCTTTTTATGTGAGCTGCATGCGCTATCGGTGTACCAGCTGCCGTCATGAAATTTCTGAGACGCCATAGCGCTCCGAAATCATGGACTACCCCGAACGCGTATCTAGAATCGGTGTAGATATTGGCAGACTTACCCTTAGCCAATTCACATGCTCTGGTTAGGGCGACCAGTTCAGCAACCTGGGCTGAGTGAGGTGGGCCTAGCGGTTCCGCTTCTATGGTGTCTTGGTCATCTACGACTGCGTATCCAGTACACAAGTCTCCCGAGTCTGACTGTCTGTGACAACTACCGTCCGTGTAGAACGTGAGTTCTGCATCTTCTAGTGGATTGTCACTGATGTCAGGCCTTGCGGAAAAATTTTGGGTCAAATATTCCATACAATCATGTGTATCTTCCTTTGCATTAAATCCTCCTTCCCCATCACTCTCACCTCCCACCCTTTGTGCCTGTCCAGGCACACCTGGGAGAAATGTTGCAGGGTTTAATGCGCTGCATCTCCTTATGGTGATGTTTACTGGGGCCATTAATGCCAATTCCCATCTCGTAAACCTTGCTGATGAGACATGTCTGGTTTGGGCAGAATTCAATAAGGCCGATACCGCATGTGGTGTATGGATTGTGAGGTTGTGGCCTAGCACGACATCTTCGCTTTTCGTCACTAGCAATGCTATCGCTGCAACGCTACGCAAGCATGTGGGGAGGGATCGCGCTACCGTGTCTAGCTGCGCGCTGTAGTATGCAATTGGCCTGCTGGCATCACCGTGTTTTTGTGTTAGTACCCCTGCTGCGCACCCAGCACTTTCTGTTCCGTATAGCTCAAAGGGTTTCCCATAGTCTGGCATACCTAGTGCTGGTGCCTGCGTTAGGCACTGTTTGAGTCTCTCAAATGCTGTTTCAGATTCGTCTGTATGCGAAATCTGATCAGGTTTGTTTGAAGAGACCATTTCCTGCAAAGGTAGCGCCAATATGGAAAACCCTGGGATCCAATTACGGCAATACCCACACATTCCTAAAAACGTCCTGATCTGTTGCTGGGTTTGTGGCAGTGTCATGTCTCTAATGGCTTGGATTCTATCAGCGGTCAGGTGTCTCAGTCCTTGTGTTAGACAGTGTCCCAAGTATTTTACCTTAGCTTGGCATAATTGCAACTTGTCTTTGGAGACCTTGTGACCTGTGTCTGAAAGATGAAACAGGAGCTGTTTCGTATCCTTCAGGGATGCCTCCAATGAATCAGAACACAGCAGTAGATCATCCACGTACTGTATCAACACTGATCCACTTTCCGGTTGGAAAGACTGTAAACAATCATGCAAAGCCTGAGAAAATATACTTGGACTATCTATGAAACCTTGGGGTAACCGAGTCCACGTATATTGGACTCCTCTGTATGTGAATGCAAACAAATATTGGCTGTCAGGGTGCAGAGGTACCGAAAAGAAAGCGGAGCAGAGGTCAATAACAGTGAAAAATTTGGCAGTGGGAGGAATTTGCATTAGGATGACAGCTGGATTAGGCACTACGGGGAACTGACTCTCAACTATTTTGTTAATCCCCCTTAGATCCTGCACTAGCCTGTAACCCCTCCCCCCACTCTTTTTAACAGGGAAGATGGGACTATTTGCTGTGCTGGACGTTCTTACTAGAATGCCCTGTTGTAGCAAGCGCTCTATTACCGGGAAAACTCCTAACTCCACCTCTGGCTTCAGAGGATACTGTGGGATTTTTGGAGCTATCCTACCATCTTTTACTTGTACTACTACTGGAGCTACATTTGCCATTAATCCAGTGTCCTGTCCATCTTTTGTCCAAAGCGACTCTGGTATCTGAGATGTCATCTCTTCTACTTGGGATGGATTCCTATTTGTCATAATGGAATGTGACATTAATTTTGATGGGGAGTCTAACATGTCTCGTACTTCCTGAGCGTGATTCTCAGGGATGTCCAAGAATACACCTTCAGGAGTACAATAAATGACGCAACCCATTTTACATAGTAAGTCTCTTCCCAGGAGATTGGTCGGTGCCGATGCAGCCAGCAAAAAGGAATGCTTGGTATGCAAAGGCCCTATTGTAATCTCGGCTGGTTTGCTAACAGGGTAGTGCTGGACTACTCCTGTTACTCCTATGGCTGGAACTGTCCTACCAGTGGTTCTCATGCCCACTGTCGAATTGATCACTGACTTGGCCGCCCCTGTGTCTACAAGAAAGTTTAAAGTTTTACCGGCTACATTGATTGCAATCTCTGGTTCGCTTCCAAGACTGGCAATCAATTTAACTGGTTGCAGATTACAGGTATGGCCACACCCCTATTGGGTATGCTGACCTCCCTGAATCCCGCTGGCAGCAACTACTTGTGAGGGAGTTAGCTGGGAACTACCAGAGGCATGCCAATCTCTGTGTGGGGGATATCTTTTTGTTTCCCCTGTATGTGGCTCAAAACTCCGCCTCTGTGGACCCTGCTCCCAATGTCGTGTGTGGTGTTGTTGTCTAGGGGGTTGAAAAGATCTTTGTACATTTCTTACTCTACAGTCTCGTGCATAATGTCCTGGTTTGTTACAAGAAAAACATGTTATTACACTTGCCTTACCCACAGGATTCGGTGGTACATACGCAGGCTGCCTTGTGGTCAGCGCCTGTATACTTACGGACATCAACTTATCACTTTGCGACTCCCTGTGCCTAGTGATATTTCTGTCGTGATCAATAGCAGCCTCTCTCAAGGTGGACACTGACAGACCTCGCCAACATGGCTGCGTGGTCTGTACCCTAGCTTTTAATGTTTCTTTCAAACCATCCATCAGTACAGATACTGCTACTTCTCGATGGTTTGGGTTGGTCTTAATGTCTTCTATACCAGTGTACTTTGCCATTTCTAATAGTGCCCGGTGAAAATATTCTATTGCCGTTTCGGACTCCTTTTGCTTAATGGAAAATATTTTATTCCATTTAACAACGGCTGGGAAATACTCTTTTAGCTGTAAATTTATCCTTTTTACATTATCCTTATTGTACACGTCTGTAAGCGGTACATCTTTATCCAATGCACAATCAGCTAAAAACTGAGTTGCATCAACATTGGAAGGTAAACAAGCTCTTAGCAGTATCTGCCAATCCTTGTTGTTGGGTTCTACCGTGTTACCTAAATCCCTGATGTATTTTTGGCTAGCAACTAAATCCTTCCTGGGGTCAGGAAATTAGGACACTATTGTTCTTAATTCCATTCTGGAAAATGGAGTGTACATGGCAATGTTCCTTATGGGAGTGGCGCCAGACACATCTGTTTTTCCATTGGGAACTGCTATTACCCTTACAGGAGCAATTCTAACAGCCTCTTCCTGTGTAGATTCTACAGCTTGTTGTGGTACAATTGTTTCTGTGTAGTGCATGGTGCCGTACTTACCCGTTGACACGACCTCACCTATCCCTCCGCTAGGGGCTTTCACTAATCTCGTGGGTGTCGCTGTGCCTACTGTGGTCTCTGCTATGGTGGCTGCAAGAGAGAGAGCTGAAATTGTTGCTGAATCGTCTTCTTGATCACACTCCTGAGGAAGGTTCAAAACAGGGTACATCTTGCACGGGTTAATACTTGCATGAGTTATTTGGTTAACATCATTAACATTTACAGTGTTACTAAGAGTTTGTGTTTTACAACCCAGTGCGTTTCTCTCCGCAATCAACTTCTCTCCTGCAATGTATGGTGGAGGAGGAGCTGTGGCAATCAACTTCCTGACTGCCCCAGATCCCGCCGCCAGAGCCAAACCTCTCTGTATCTCACCTTCCTGGTGCCATAACTGTAAATAATCATGATGCTGAATTCGTCTCTTTGCTGATTTTACGAGACATATCCTCCTCCTTAAATTTTGTAACACCTCTGGACTGAAGCTACCTATTCTTGGGAACTTGTCCCTGTCTTGTACAGTCATTCTCTCCCATTCATCACATAAAGATTCGGTGTGAATTCCATATTTTTCACACATTACATATCGTGCCGACCCAACTGGTCGGTTCACAGAATCAACCTGAACCAGGGTTGATCGCCCCCTACCTGAGCAACTGGCCCCCATAGTCTGTAGGTGTTGCTTAATCCTCCTTGGATTTTCTGTATCAAGGTTTTCAGCAAGCCTTTTCAGACAACCAAATTACTCCACAGTAGGCCGGCGGTGGCGGTTTACCGAGTACCCCACTCACTCGCCCACCTCGACCAATACGACCTGTAAACACCGTTATGATGCCAGCGTACTCGATACAGGGCCCCTATGGAACCTTCAGTTTACTGGAACATATGAGGGTTACCCGCAGGACACTTACTCTTTCCAGTAAAGTTGGGGTTGTTAGATAGTTCCTGAGTGACCAGCGAACTTCCCTTCCAAAAATAAAAAATTACACAAATCACGTCAGAATGTACAAATAGCGTTTGTGACCACTTTACTCTAATGGTATTTAGGTCAGATTACTAACTACTGCACACAATTACGTGTGGTCCAATCGTTCGGTACACGAGCACTACTTGTCATGTACTGAAAGATCAATGGAATCGATGTTTCCGGCCGCGATTCCTTCAGCAAGAGCTTATGGCCTATATGGGTTCTGCACCAACACCCCAGGCGTTGTGCCACTGGACTTTTATAGCGGACCTTTTACCTTACGACCTCCTGGTCTTGTTCCTTATGACCTCCTGGTCTTGTTACCTTATGGTCCGCTATACTCTAATGCTCAAATATTATTTAACCAGAGATGCCTCCCTGGCCACCGTATATGTCACTTACACGTATGTTCCTTGACGAGTACCCGACTTTCCTTTTGGTTCCACCTTAAAGTTATATAAACTTTTGTATACAAAACACACTCACTCAACACATGTACACTTTGTTTCTATATCTATTTCTGCGCAGAAATTGTCTTCAGGCCAAAAGTGTTACCAATTAGGAGCAGGATCTGTTAAACTAAATTTCAGATTTTCCAAAAAAAATAGATTTGCGTTATTTACCGCTGTGCGTTACTTATCGCTTTTGCGCTAATTATCGCTTTGCGCTAATTATCGCTTTGCGCTAATTCAACTTTTCGTGACTTGGGCTACGTGGGCGTAACCAGACGCTACGTTGCGTAGTGAACGCTGCGTGCGTCTGCCTTTTGGATTGCGTACGCTAGTCTTTGTTAGCGACACGTGTACGCAATGCAAAGGATCCACCGTAACACAATATATTTATTTATCAATGTAGGTGATCCCTGATCATCTACCGCAATCCACACTGCCTGCCTTGTATCTCAGACAAACCGTGTGTTTGTTCTATACTTTAACTATTACCTCTACTTTTAAATAACAGCAAATCTCTTTTTAGCACTTTCTATCAACTATAAAAAAAATTGGCAAACAGGAATAGTGATATACGAAAATGAAACAGAAATGCAGATAAATGTATGCGTACGCAAGACAAAAGAAAAATAAACAGTTTTAAAAGACACAAGCGTTTTGTTCTTACTTCCGGTTACCGGATTCCTTCAGCACTCTTTACCTAAGCGAAGCAGACGCTTATCCCGTCAGCAACTGCGAGACAACCTCCCACCCTTTTGCTGGGGGATAACGTCTGCTGATCTACCTAGTGCAGATGTGAAAAGGACCGGACGAGCCCGCAATTGACAATGCTAAATTCCTTGTCGTATAAACAACCCTTATGAAGCTAAGAACACTGTACGCTGTTTATTTAAGAAATACCGTAATGATACGCTATTTGCGTAACGATCGCTCAGCCGTAGGCGAGACGCTCAAGCGTCACGTTCGCTCACGGCCCAGTGATCACAGGACACGTTATTGGTTATGTCTAGGGGAAAGATTCGCTGTAACGTAGCGTACGCTAGAGACCACGAGGAGGTCACCAGCGATGCAGACGCTCACAACACTATACCTTTATGTTAAACCTTATACCGATGAAATACACTGAATACCTTAATGTGAGTACAGGGTGTAAGTGCAACCTTGTGGAACCTGACTATCTACAAAGCTGCATGAGCGTCACCGACGCTCAAATGAACACTTATCACTATAGGAAATACACAGATACTGGTTTAGGTTTCCAAGGCCTATTAACTGTATTATGTCTAATATACTTGTAAAAGGGGATAACAGTACATATGATACACTACAATATAACAGAGACTTCCTAACCACAGAACTAAACAATAAATACAAAAAGACAATACTACACTGACCTAAATGCAATACGATACAATACTATAATACTATAAGGTATTTAAGAGGAAAAGAGGAGAGAGGGAGATAGAGAGAGAGAGAGAGAGAGAGAGAGATTGGCTCGCAGAAAGACAATGATTATGGAGAGAACTTACGCACAAAGGGTATGATCGCCAGCGCCTCGATATCCAGCTCCCGATTATCAGCAGATAACCGTTGATGAGAGAGTGAGAGCTGGATGTGGTCGGCCTGCCTATTTATGCTCCACACACAATGCAATCTCCTGGTCCTACAATCCCATTGTCCATTGGCCGAAGGAATTCGGCCCTGCATCATAACAAAAGGTCATAGGGTGATTCATACAGGTGGGCTGTGACGATTTCCAACAGCTCAGGTGGGTGGGAAACTGGGGTTTCCCGCCGCATACCTGAGTATGTGCAAATCATAGAAATGGACATAAACTTCTTATGTCCATAACTATTCGCACGAGCGATTAATACGCTCCAAACCAACACCGGAATATTGCTAATCAAATACTCTTCCGATGGGTACCAAACACTGCTGTATGATTCCTGTTAAACCCTTCGTACGATGCAAAGAGGGATTCCTCAGCTCTGGGACATTATACTTTAACCAAACTTACAGAAACTATCAAAGGGATCATGATCTATAAACTACATTAATTGTGAACATTTGTAACTAATGAGTCGCACGCTACGATCACATAAACTCTACCGTAAATGCGCATACTGCGCGTGCGAGTGCACGCTATTGCGGGTATGCGCTTCCACGGGAGAGCGTACGCATGCGCAGCACGGACCAGTGTGCGGTGCAAATATGGCAACGTGCATTGAGACATTTTTCTGACTTTGACAGTAAATAGACCCCATAGCCTGTGACATAGCAGTTAGGAGCTGGTTGGCTGGTACTTTATCACCATACACCTTATCTCCATCCAAGACTTTAGTAAATAGACCCCTTAGCCACTGTATCAAGGCTTGAAACAGCTCCCCCATAGTGTACACTGTATGTGAAATGATTGTCAATACAAATTTTACCACACCTTACAGTTAGAATTCCTTCTGCTTTCTTAGCATGAGACAATGGGCCCAATTCTCTGGTGGACACAAATGAGATTTGATGAAGTCTCAATGATGAAACGCGTTGGGCAACCTGGCAGTGACTGCATACCAAGTTAAGGAATTTTTTATTATTTATTCATTTTAACTGGTATTATATATTATGTGTGTATACTTTTTATCCCATTTTTTAGAAAAAGATTTGTTGTTTTAAATTTGTACGTGAATAAACTGTATTTTATTTATTATATTCATTCACCTATAGTGTGAGTTTTTTTAGACACCATTGGTCACTAAACCCCCTCCCCCATTTGTGTACAAATGAGATTCCACCTGCATTTATGTACTTAGCGGATCTGAGAAGTTATGCAAATGTCGCAAGAGCCATCTTTTGTATTGAGATGCCCACCGCTGTCTTCTCAGATCCGCCACTTGCGTATAAAGATTAAACCGTGCTCGAGCAATACTTGGTAGATGTAAGGGCTTGATAAAGGATGTGTACAACTGATAGGACATTGGCCCTCATTACGAGTTGATCACACTAAGCAACTTATTTCTGCTGGTGCGATCAACTAATCTCCGCCTATGGGGGAGTGTATTTTAGCATAGCAGAGCTGCGATTGCTTGTGCAGCCCTGCTATGCTAAAAAAGTTTCACTCAAAACAAGACCAGCCCTAGACCTACTTACCCTGTGCGACGGATCCAGCGATGATGGGGCCGGTTTTGACGTCACACCAACGCCCTCCGTTCGCCTGGACACGCCTGCGTTTTACTTACCACTTCCCGAAAACAGCAGCAAACGGTAAGTTGACGCCCCGGAATGCCCTCTTGCTGTCCATCTTCTTGCGGTCGCCGCTGCGACCACTTTCCTCTCCGTCAGGGCAATGACGCATGTGCACAATGAAGCACGTGCGCAATGCGCACACCATGCATGTGCATTCCAGACCCATTCGCACCGCAGCGAAGGACACGGTGCACTAATTGGGGTTCCCCGTCACTTTATGAAGAAAACAACACCCAAAAAATATTTTAAAAAACTAACATCAACTTTTTTCCATGTTGACCTTTTCCACATTGACCTAATGACCTTGTCGACTTATTTCAGGTGATGACATAGTCACTGTCGACCAATAGTGGTTGACCTAATGACTGTCGACCCTATGATCCACACTCGTGGCCTAGCTAGTGGTTGCTTTTTATACCGTGTGATTTTATTTTTATTTTTATTGTGGTTTTTAATTAAATATTCATTTTATTTACCATATACCATCCATCATATATTATCATGTATATACTAGCGCTGGTTTCACTATTTCTTGTTCTTTTGTTATTGAATTTGCTTTACTTGCTAGGGTACTTTTCAGCACCGGCGCCTGTTTGTGTAAATAAAAAGTGGGCGCGCGTTTCTGCCTCCACCAAACAAAAATAACCAGCTGATAACCCTGACATTATATACTGTAGCTGCCTTTATGATTTAACGGCTTTGTTGAAAGTCACAAAAGACTGCCAAAGCATAAAAAGCAACATATATAATAGACGTTGCATGTGGTCCTGTACAATAAATAAAGTCTTCTGAAGGTAGAAAACTAATTTATTCACGTCACCTGTCGCAGAGCTCGTCCTAGATAAGCCCAGTCGCTCAAATCGTTTCTGAAAATTGAGCAATGAGTTTAAAAGTAGAATTTTTATCCTAAATAAATAATTTGTTTCCATGCACGCTAAGATCTCCGCAATTATGTCATTGGAATTTCTTTATTGACGGCTGTACTGCATCACTTTCACTATAGGCAGTAATTGTAGTGTAGAACACTCACACAACGCACCCCTGAATAATCTATAACATATCACAGATAAGTCATTAAAGCTTAGAGTTGCCGTAACATTACCCTGCGCTTATTCCCTACTGTAAAATCAAATATGCACTATAAGAAACATGCTGCGATCTATCCGGAATGAAAACGTTTCTGCCTGAATGCGGTTGTGTGTTGTAAGAGAGAATGCAAGAATCATTACTGTTGTTTTTTTATATGACAATGAGCGTTACCTCTCCAGAAGGCTTGCCTGAGGCTGGCAGAGGTACAGTGTCCTGGAAGAACTCATCGCAGCAAAAACTCTCATAGGCTGTGACTTAAAAGGTTGCTGAGGGGTCCGGTATTAACAGAACACAGTCTGAACTCCGAAGTGTAAAGGGGGGGTACACACGGGGAGATGTGTGCCAGAGACGTGTGCTGAGCGTTCTAATACAGATCGTTCAGCACACATCTCAGGACTCTCAGCACACAGCGCGATGTGTGCTGAGCAAGGGTGGGGGGGGGGGGGAAGCTCACTTCACCCAGCGGTGGAGTGAGCAATCTGACTAGATTTGGCATGCATGTAGGCCATCTAGAGTCAGCGATAGCGACGTGCGGGGCCGCGCATCGTTGTCACTATTAGAGATGAGCGGGTTCGGTTCCTCGGAATCCGAACCCCCCCGAACTTCAGCCTTTTTACACGGGTCCGAGGCAGACTCGGATCTTCCCGCCTTGCTCGGCTAACCCGAGCGCGCCCGAACGTCATCATTCCGCTGTCGGATTCTCGCGAGGCTCGTATTCTATCGCGAGACTCGGATTCTATATAAGGAGCCGCGCGTCGCCGCCATTTTCACACGTGCATTGAGATTGATAGGGAGAGGACGTGGCTGGCGTCCTCTCCGTTAGTAGATAGAGACACTTGAGTTGATTACTTAGTAATTTTGGGGAGCATTAGGAGTACTCAGAGTGCAGAGTTTTGCTGATAGTTAGTTACTAGTGACTGACCACTTTATTATTTAATATAATCCGTTCTCTGCCTGAAAAAAAACGATACACAGTCACATACCATATCTGTGCTCAGCCTCAGTGTGCTGCATGATAATATCATCTATGTATATCTGACTGTGCTGAGTGCTCACAGTGTACACACAGCTGAATTGTGGGGGAGACTGGGGTGCAGTTATAGCAGGAGTACAGTGCACACTTTTGCTGCCAGTGTGACTGACCAGTGACCACCAGTATATTGTCTGCCTGAAAAAGTTAAACACTCCTGTGGTGTTTTTTTTTTTTTATTCTATAAACGCATTCTGCTGACAGTGTCCAGCAGGTCCGTCATTCATTATATTATATAAATATTTACCTGCAGTAGTGTTATATTTTTTTTGTTCATCTCTATCATCTTTATCATCTCTATATTAGCAGACGCAGTACGGTAGTCCACGGCTGTGGCTACCTCTGTGTCGTCAGTGCTCGTCCATAATTGTATACCTACCTGTGGTGGGTTTTTTTTTCTATCTTCTTCATACTAGTAGTTTAGGAGTCTGCTGACAGTGTCCAGCAGGTCCGTCATTATATTATATATACCTGCAGTAGTGATATATATATTTTTTATATCATTATCATCTCTATACTAGCAGACGCAGTACGGTAGTCCACGGCTGTAGCTACCTCTGTGTCGTCAGTGCTCGTCCATAATTGTATACCTACCTGTGGTGGGGTTTTTTTTTCTATCTTCTTCATACTAGTAGTTTAGGAGTCTGCTGACAGTGTCCAGCAGGTCCGTCATTATATTATATATACCTGCAGTAGTGATATATATATATTTTTATATCATTATCATCTCTATACTAGCAGACGCAGTACGGTAGTCCACGGCTGTGGCTACCTCTGTGTCGTCAGTGCTCGTCCATAATTGTATACCTACCTGTGGTGGGGTTTTTTTTTCTATCTTCTTCATACTAGTAGTTTAGCAGTCTGCTGACAGTGTCCAGCAGGTCCGTCATTATATTATATATACCTGCAGTAGTGATATATATATATTTTTTATATCATTATCATCTCTATACTAGCAGACGCAGTACGGTAGTCCACGGCTGTGGCTACCTCTGTGTCGTCAGTGCTCGTCCATAATTGTATACCTACCTGTGGTGGGGGTTTTTTTTCTATCTTCTTCATACTAGTAGTTTAGGAGTCTGCTGACAGTGTCCAGCAGGTCCGTCATTATATTATATATACCTGCAATAGTGATATATATATATATATTTTATATCATTATCATCTCTATACTAGCAGACGCAGTACGGTAGTCCACGGCTGTGGCTACCTCTGTGTCATCAGTGCTCGTCCATAATTGTATACCTACCTGTGGTGGTTTTTTTTTCTATCTTCTTCATACTAGTAGTTTAGGAGTCTGCTGACAGTGTCCAGTAGGTCCGTCATTATATTATATATACCTGCAGTAGTGATATATATATATTTTTTATATCATTATCATCTCTATACTAGCAGACGCAGTACGGTAGTCCACGGCTGTGGCTACCTCTGTGTCGTCAGTGCTCGTCCATAATTGTATACCTACCTGTGGTGGGGGTTTTTTTTCTATCTTCTTCATACTAGTAGTTTAGGAGTCTGCTGACAGTGTCCAGTAGGTCCGTCATTATATTATATATACCTGCAGTAGTGATATATATATATTTTTTATATCATTATCATCTCTATACTAGCAGACGCAGTACGGTAGTCCACGGCTGTAGCTACCTTTGTGTCGTCAGTCACTCGTCATCCATAAGTATACTAGTATCCATCCATCTCCATTGTTTACCTGAGGTGCCTTTTAGTTGTGCCTATTAAAATATGGAGAACAAAAATGTTGAGGTTCCAAAAATAGGGAAAGATCAAGATCCACTTCCACCTCGTGCTGAAGCTGCTGCCACTAGTCATGGCCGAGACGATGAAATTCCATCAACGTCGTCTGCCAAGGCCGATGCCCAATGTCATAGTACAGAGCATGTAAAATCCAAAACACAAAATATCAGTAAAAAAAGGACTCAAAAATCTAAAATAAAATCGTCGGAGGAGAAGCGTAAACTTGCCAATATGCCATTTACCACACGGAGTGGCAAGGAACGGCTGAGGCCCTGGCCTATGTTCATGGCTAGTGGTTCAGCTTCACATGAGGATGGAAGCACTCAGCCTCTCGCTAGAAAAATGAAAAGACTTAAGCTGGCAAAAGCACAGCAAAGAACTGTGCGTTCTTCGAAATCACAAATCCACAAGGAGAGTCCAATTGTGTCGGTTGCGATGCCTGACCTTCCCAACACTGGACGTGAAGAGCATGCGCCTTCCACCATTTGCACGCCCCCTGCAAGTGCTGGAAGGAGCACCCGCAGTAAAGTTCCTGATAGTCAGATTGAAGATGTCAGTGTTGAAGTACACCAGGATGAGGAGGATATGGGTGTTGCTGGCGCTGGGGAGGAAATTGACAAGGAGGATTCTGATGGTGAGGTGGTTTGTTTAAGTCAGGCACCCGGGGAGACACCTGTTGTCCGTGGGAGGAATATGGCCATTGACATGCCTGGTGAAAATACCAAAAAAATCAGCTCTTCGGTGTGGAAGTATTTCAACAGAAATGCGGACAACAGGTGTCAAGCCGTGTGTTGCCTTTGTCAAGCTGTAATAAGTAGGGGTAAGGACGTTAACCACCTCGGAACATCCTCCCTTATACGTCACCTGCAGCGCATTCATCATAAGTCAGTGACAAGTTCAAAAACTTTGGGCGACAGCGGAAGCAGTCCACTGACCAGTAAATCCCTTCCTCTTGTAACCAAGCTCACGCAAACCACCCCACCAACTCCCTCAGTGTCAATTTCCTCCTTCCCCAGGAATGCCAATAGTCCTGCAGGCCATGTCACTGGCAATTCTGACGAGTCCTCTCCTGCCTGGGATTCCTCCGATGCATCCTTGTGTGTAACGCCTACTGCTGCTGGCGCTGCTGCTGTTGCTGCTGGGAGTCGATGGTCATCCCAGAGGGGAAGTCGTAAGACCACTTTTACTACTTCCACCAAGCAATTGACTGTCCAACAGTCCTTTGCGAGGAAGATGAAATATCACAGCAGTCATCCTGCTGCAAAGCGGATAACTGAGGCCTTGGCATCCTGGGCGGTGAGAAACGTGGTTCCGGTATCCATCATTACTGCAGAGCCAACTATAGACTTGATTTAGGTACTGTGTCCCCGGTACCAAATACCATCTAGGTTCCATTTCTCTAGGCAGGCGATACCGAAAATGTACACAGACCTCAGAAAAAGACTCACCAGTGTCCTAAAAAATGCAGTTGTACCCAATGTCCACTTAACCACGGACATGTGGACAAGTGGAGCAGGGCAGACTCAGGACTATATGACTGTGACAGCCCACTGGGTAGATGTATTGACTCCCGCCGCAAGAACAGCAGCGGCGGCACCAGTAGCAGCATCTCGCAAACGCCAACTCTTTCCTAGGCAGGCTACGCTTTGTATCACCGCTTTCCAGAATACGCACACAGCTAAAAAACCTCTTACGGCAACTGAGGAAGATCATCGCAGAATGGCTTACCCCAATTGGACTCTCCTGTGGATTTGTGGCATCGGACAACGCCAGCAATATTGTGTGTGCATTAAATATGGGCAAATTCCAGCACGTCCCATGTTTTGCACATACCTTGAATTTGGTGGTGCAGAATTATTTAAAAAACGAGAGGGGCGTGCAAGAGATGCTGTCGGTGGCCAGAAGAATTGCGGGACACTTTCGGCGTACAGGCACCACGTACAGAAGACTGGAGCAACACCAAAAACGCCTGAACCTGCCCTGCCATCATCTGAAGCAAGAAGTGGTAACGAGGTGGAATTCAACCCTCTATATGCTTCAGAGGTTGGAGGAGCAGCAAAAGGCCATTCAAGCCTATACAACTGACCACGATATAGGAGGTGGAATGCACCTGTCTCAAGCGCAGTGGAGAATGATTTCAACGTTGTGCAAGGTTCTGCAACCTTTTGAACTTGCCACACGTGAAGTCAGTTCAGACACTGCCAGCCTGAGTCAGGTCATTCCCCTCATCAGGCTTTTGCAGAAGAAGCTGGAGACATTGAAGGAGGAGCTAACACTGAGCGATTCCGCTAGGCATGTGGGACTTGTGGATGGAGCCCTTAATTCGCTTAACAAGGATTCACGGGTGGTCAATCTGTTGAAATCAGAGCACTACATTTTGGCCACCGTGCTCGATCCTAGATTTAAAACCTACGTTGTATCTCTCTTTCCGGCAGACACAAGTCTGCAGGGGTTCAAAGAACTGCTGGTGAGAAAATTGTCAAGTCAAGCGGAACGCGACCTGTCAACATCTCCTCCTTCACATTCTCCCGCAACTGGGGGTGCGAGGAAAAGGCTCAGAATTCCGAGCCCACCCGCTGGCGGTGATGCAGGGCAGTCTGGAGCGACTGCTGATGCTGACATCTGGTCCGGACTGAAGGACCTGACAACGATTACGGACATGTCGTCTACTGGCACTGCATATGATTCTCTCTCCATTGAAAGAATGGTGGAGGATTATATGAGTGACCGCATCCAAGTAGGCACGTCAGACAGTCCGTACGTATACTGGCAGGAAAAAGAGGCAATTTGGAGGCCCTTGCACAAACTGGCTTTATTCTACCTAAGTTGCCCTCCCACAAGTGTGTACTCCGAAAGAGTGTTTAGTGCCGCCGCTCACCTTGTCAGCAATCGGCGTACGAGATTACTTCCAGAAAATGTGGAGAAGATGATGTTCATTAAAATGAATTATAATCAATTCCTCCATGGAGACATTCACCAGCAGCAATTGCCTCCACAAAGTACACAGGGAGCTGCGATGGTGGATTCCAGTGGGGACGAATTGATAATCTGTGAGGAGGGGGATGTACATGGTGATGAATCGGAGGATGATGATGAGGTGGACATCTTGCCTCTGTAGAGCCAGTTTGTGCAAGGAGAGATTAATTGCTTCTTTTTTGGTGGGGGTCCAAACCAACCCGTCATTTCAGTCACAGTCGTGTGGCAGACCCTGTCACTGAAATGATGGGTTGGTTAAAGTGTGCATGTCCTGTTTATACAACATAAGGGTGGGTGGGATGGCCCAAGGACAATTCCATCTTGCACCTCTTTTTTCTTTCATTTTTCTTTGCGTCATGTGCTGTTTGGGGAGTGTTTTTTGGAAGGGCCATCCTGCGTGACACTGCAGTGCCACTCCTAGATGGGCCAGGTGTTTGTGTCGGCCACTTGGGTCGCTGAGCTTACTCACACAGCTACCTCATTGCGCCTCTTTTTTTCTTTGCATCATGTGCTGTTTGGGGAGTGTTTTTTGGAAGGGCCATCCTGCGTGACACTGCAGTGCCACTCCTAGATGGGCCAGGTGTTTGTGTCGGCCACTTGGGTCGCTGAGTTTAGTCATCCAGCGACCTCGGTGCAAATTTTAGGACTAAAAATAATATTGTGAGGTGTGAGGTGTTCAGAATAGACTGAAAATGAGTGGAAATTATGGTTATTGAGGTTAATAATACTTTGGGATCAAAATGACCCCCAAATTCTATGATTTAAGCTGTTTTTTAGGGTTTTTTGAAAAAAACACCCGAATCCAAAACACACCCGAATCCGACAAAAAAAATTCGGTGAGGTTTTGCCAAAACGCGTTCGAACCCAAAACACGGCCACGGAACCAAACCCAAAACCAAAACACAAAACCCGAAAAATTTCCGGTGCACATCTCTAGTCACTATGGGGCATACACACGGAGCGATGTGTGCTTCATTTCTAAGCAATCTAGTCAGATTGCTTAGAATTTAAGCACACATCTCTACGTGTGTTCCCCCTTAAGATAAGTTTCCAATCTTTTGAGAACAGATTTTAATAATCCAATTCTATCTCTCTATCTATCTATCTATCTATCTATCTATCTATTTGTCTATCTATCTTTCTATGGTCACTCAGCCCCATTATGAGATCCTCTGATTCAGTAAGGTAGAATGGCTGGATCTTTTTGCTGGAAAGCAATGCTGGAACTGTTTCCTTCCAGTGGACACTGGCAGCTTGTCTCTACTATGCCCAGTACCAGAGATATCAGTCTTCCAGCAGCCAGTCCCTGCTCCAGCTCCACACGCCTGGTATGCAGTTTTTATTTTCTGTACCTTCTGAAAGGTGGTCTCTCTAGTTTTTTTTATACCATTGAAAGCTAAGAAATCTATTTCCAGGAACTGGAGATATCTGCAGTCAGGGAAGCTGCCCTCCCACCGGAAAATGATGAATATTAAGCCCACTCCACTATCCACCCCTCCCCTGAATATTAAACACCCCCTACCACCCTGGAATTCATGTACTGGGGCCCCTTCATTCAGCCCAATGTCCCCTTCTACAGTTTAGTGTTCTCCCTCCTGCCCCATCTACCACCATCTGTGCAGTAAAGGAGCAATTAGCAGAAATTACTGCTCCAGGTCCTACATGCTGAGCGGAAGATAGAACACCCCCTACCGCCCGCGGGTCATCAAAGCTGCCGCTGATAGCACCCCCCACCCCAACCACTGGAGGATGGGAAGGGGCCCCAGTGCATTACTTTGCCCAGAGGCCTACACTGCTGTTAAGACAGCCCTGAGGGGTGGATCGTGTAGAAAGATAGATGACATGTAATTAGCATGTGAGGAAGTTTTCTAAGCATGTGAGGAGGTCTGGTTGGCATGTTAGGGGCATTTGGGGAGTTCTGATGCACATACAAGTAGCATGTTTGGAGGTCTGCGCTGCAGGGCTTGTATAGGGCATGAGGGGAGGTCTGATGGCATGTTAGTGGAATGTAAGAGGTATGATGGCATGTTAAGAGATCTGATGTGCTGTAAGGAGGCACATGGGACATCTAGGGCCATCAAGGAAGCTCTGAGGGCATGGCTCTTTGCATTTTCTATAAATATTTTTTTGACTCTTGACGGTAGATTTACTGTGTGTTTCCAAAGCCGCCAATTATTGGTGCCTTTGACGGATGGATTTAAATTGACAAACGAAATAAATGCTGAGCAGCCTGATTTAGCATTGATATTGTATTGTCATCAACTAGATCGGGATGGGCGTTCTCGTACTGTATGTATTCTATCACACACCTACGCCGTGAATGGGAGCCTGTTTGGTTTTCCTACAGGACAGAAGAAGCGGATTCCGAACATAGCGGAAAAATGTTACATCAGGGAAGAAATGATCAATAAACCAGCTTCTTCTGCAGACACTTGGGTGAAATGTTCCTGGGCACGTTGCATAATGTATCCGAGGACAGCCTTTCTTGTGACATTACAATCTGATGCAGCAGCAGATGGCGTTTTAGACACTTCGATCCCTACATTTAGATGCATAGTGAAATGTTCCTATTGTGAAGCAGCGTTTTTTTGGCTGAAGATTATACCGGTATTCTTTATTGCTTGTCTTATGTACTTAGACTTGTCAGCTCTGTAGATGTGTTTTTGCAGACATTCTTTTTTAGGTAATCAGCTTGCTGGCTGCCAAAATCCACAATGTGTAAGAAAGCAATGCAAAGCAATCTGGCTCCGCTGCTAGCATGGCAGCAGTGCAACAAGGGTTAACCCAAAGTTAACACTTCGGTGGCATAAATCCAACATGCAAGGACTACTTCTCTACTGCTGTAGGTTAGAAAGCGCTTTCATATGTAAAGCTACGATCTTTAAGCTTCCAAGAAAATGAATAAAAACATTAAAGGCTCTGTAACCTCAAGTATTGGGCTGTTGTGTCCGGCTCAGGTGACTATATAGTCTAGAGCAGAGGTTCTCAAACTCGGTCCTCAGGACCCCACACAGTGCATGTTTTGCAGGTGACCCAGCAAGTGCACAGGTGTATTAATTACTCACTGACACAATTTAAAAGGTCCATAGGTGGAGTATTATTTCACTTGTGATTCTGTGAGGAGACCTGCAAAACATGCACTGTGTGGGATCCTGAGGACCGAGTTTGAGAATCTGTGGTCTAGAGGTAGAATTATTTATGGTATTCCTCTGTATAGGACAGTGATTCCCAAGCTCGTTCCTCAAGGCACACTAACAGTCCTGGTTTAAGTGATATCCAGGCTTGAACACAGGTGACTTAATTAGTACCTCAGTTATTTTGATTTAACCATCTGTGCTGAAGCCTGGATATCACTAAAACCTGCACTGTTGGTGTGCCTTGAGGACCACGGTTGGGAATGCCTGGTATAGGATATGGGGAAACTTATGTTTGCTACATCTGGCTCCTCTTTTCCTGATGTCTGCTACATTTTTGATCCTTTACGGACCTGTAACCACCCACAATGACACTGCGCATATGTCTTGCCACTAAGCCACACCCATAACTGGTAAGGGAAGCTCAGCCCATATCAGTAAGACTGACAGGAGAAGTCTAGGACCAGATAAGGGAATTATGGGTAAAAGAACAAACTATGGAAACTGTAGTGAAAAATGGACTCTGCAAGCAGATTTACCAGCACCATCGTAAAAACTAAGGGCCTGATTCTGTTGGATATGTGTAACACCCCGCGTCACCTGTCTACATCTTTTATTACAGTTGCATCTGTGACTTTATGCAAATGGATCTACAAAGCCCTTCCCTGGTGTACATACACGCAGACATGCAAGGACAGAGGGGGTCTGTTCATGAAGCAGTGAAAAGAGTGGAGAAGAGAGCAAGTGGAGAGGTTGTCCATAGCAACCAATCAGCTGCTACGTATAATTTTATAGAATGCACTTTATAAATGTTACGTCAACACTGATGGGTTACCATGAGCAACTCATCCACTAGCTCACTTCTCCACTCTTCTCACTGCTTCACGAGTAGACCCCTGAGACACCCACTTTGAGCGTCTTTAGATGCTCAGATATTGCTACATGCAACTTTAGATGAACCATCGGTGGCATCATCGAAACTTACCCAGCCCGATGCTAGGAGCAGATTGTCCAGCAGAGTATGACCCCCAACGTCGGTGGTGAAGCAACCACTATCAGCCACCTACCCGCGGCACTCCGATAACGGGGCCAAATGGACGCAGCAACTCTGTGCGTCTGGTTAGCCACCCCCCCTGTCTCCGAACAGGAACACCCAATATATTTCCTATACATTTAAAAAGACACTTCCTGCCGACGTCACAGATCCGAGTGCTGCATCCTAATGTGCAACATCTGTTCACCATCGGTGCCATCACAATATAACTCTACTGCAACATCGCTAGTGCATGGGATACAGAATCAGGCTGTATGGCTAGACTATTTGTATACTTAGGGGCCCATTTATCAACGAGTGATAAAACTCATTGTGAATGATAAAACTTGTGATAAACGGTGCTTCAGCCAATCAGCTTCCAACTGTCATTTTTCAAACACATGACAGTTAGGAGCTGAACACATGACAGGAGCTGATTGGCTGGAGCACCATTTATCATACGCTATGGGTGGAATTCAAATGTTTGAAAAGTCGGTTGGGTGTCTGTTTTTTCCTGTCTGTTACATAGGAAAAAAATAGACTCCCAACTGACTTTTCAAACATTTGAATCTCCCCCAATGAGTTTTATCACCCATTGATAAATGAGCCCCTAAATATTTAAATTGTACGATCGAAACAAAATACAGATATCACTTTAGTATATATTATTTTGACTTAATTAAATTATAAAGAGTCATTCAGATGTTTGTCTTTCAGGCAAAACCAGTGATACATTTTGTATGTAATGAGAATGATCCTTTTTATTATATAGAAGTATAACATTCAAAAAAGGTAATAAATCTATCCAATGTAGAACTGGCAATCACGGACTTCCTAACTTTAATACGTTTCTCCCTTAGTTGCAAGCAGTGTATATGCTTTGAACTAATTTGTTTCCATACATATTACATGCATGAACGGTACATCATAAATATCATCGTAAATAGTGCGATAACCAGGGCCATCCTATCAGCATTGTAGTCCCTGGGCAAAGCAAGGCATTGGGGCCCCTATCCATCCATTCACGGGAAGATATAAGAAAAGAAAATCATAATTTACCCGTCCTGCTGTTACACGCTGTCTCTCCACATGCTTCTATACAGTGACTGGCCATCAGCACTCTGATTGGTGGATAGCTCCAGCCATCCACCTATCAGCATGCTGAAAGCCTTTCACTGTCTGGCTGTGGGCTGGCAGTTAGGTAGAAAATGCTGCCTGGCTGACCTTTTGACCTTGTCAACATTCTGTACCTGACAACTTTAACCGCTGTCTACCTTTTACCTGTCATCCTTTCGTCGGGTGGTCTTCTGTTTGCCGGCGGTCGGGCTCCCGTGAACCCCTTTCGTCCCTGTTGACCTTTTGACCCCATCGACCTAATGCATGTCGAGCATATGGGTCAACCAAATGAATGTTTACCTAGACACCGTAGCTCTTCTATAGCACACCCTAGGCTGAAAAATGGAGGTGCAGTTGGGTGTGTCCAAAAAATGTATATCATCATCTCAGAGGCTTTTGTCCGATCAACTCTGAGGGCTTTATCCAATCACCTTAGGCTAGGCAGCGGGGGGGCAGAGTCATACTCTCAAGTAACAAAAGAATAACGTGTTAACAATACCTCCCTAGTGGTCACAGTATAATATACAGGTGTATATAAACAATAAACTTAACAAAAAAGTTCCAAAATATTAATTGAATAAAAACGTTATCTCTCAAAATGCTTGTTCACTAATTTATCATTAAATAGAAAAAAAAAAAACATTTTTATTTGACATAGTCTAAATGGGTATGAAAAAAATCCTCTTAAAAAAAAAAAGTCCCATCCGCACACTTTTGCTGAGCGCTACATGATCAAAGCTGGGAATCGTTGGGCTCACCTTCAACAGCTAGCTTATCCCAAACGGTTTCTCTGGACACTTGTAATTGGCTGGCACAGTGTGAGACATTTGGGGTCTATTCATGAAGCAGTGATAAGAGTGGAGAAGGGAGCCAGAGGAGAAGTTGCCCTTGGCCAACCAATCAGTGTTGAGGTGACATTTATAAAGTGCATTCTCTAAAATTATACGTAGCAGCTGATTGGTTGCCACTGGCTCACTTCTCCACACTTTTCACTGCTTCATGAATAGACCCCAACAGTCATTTCACAACACTGAATTTAAGCTTTTTATCAATGTACCAGAAGACATTAGGAAATTATCATACAGAGCATCTACTGAGCTTCATATTTGAATGGAACTGGAAATTAAAGTTATGGTAGCACTCAAGAAATTTACCTTCATCCATTTAAATTTTAATGGGTGCTGTAGCAACGGCATAGAAACTCCAGCAACGGCACCGAAATTTGCCCCCTCCGTGGCCCAATCTCAACAGGGATTCACAGATTTCATAAGTAGTCTGATGGGCCTGCTTACAAAAATTTGCAAATCTGGAGGTACCCTAAGTACTCATATAGCTGCACATACTTGCGCTGCCATTCTGTAGCGGGTATGACTTCATACTGGGGGGCTACATACACATGCATCCCCCTCTTATTACTCCCAGGAGTAGATTATTACTTTTGTAATTATTTTTATTTCCCTTTACAGTAAAATTGTTACCAACATTTGAGAAGTGCCCGTTGACAAGACCCGGTACAGCATATTGCTGCTGTAATAAGACAGCAGGTACAGACACATCACACCCAGTCATTTTTAATCCTGTAACCTGTCTGCATTTCTCTCTGAAAGTTCATCCAGGTTGCCTGGTGAGTGATTCTGCTTGTTGCAGTGACAGAAGAGCAATAAGCAGAGAGCAATTATTTTGCATAATGCCGGCAATTTCTCCGAACAAAACCGTAATAACCGCCATCAAAGCTGTCACATCTGTAGCCATTTCTCACT
This sequence comes from Pseudophryne corroboree, assembly GCF_028390025.1. Lineage (NCBI taxonomy): Eukaryota > Metazoa > Chordata > Amphibia > Anura > Myobatrachidae > Pseudophryne > Pseudophryne corroboree. Next base: position 166,168,561 of record NC_086455.1, on the reverse strand, counting down.
CAATGGAATATTGCAAATTTTTGATGTATGCCTACTTCATATATGTTTATCAGTATGTTTATACATGACTTCACTGGGAGAGCTATGAATATCCAATTATGGTAAAATGGAAACTCCATGCTATATGAGCCACTCTTCCCCATACGTCCAAACAGGTTTTATTATCTGTTATGCTAAAAGAACACAAGGAAATCAATATATCTTTGCCATGAAACTTTCCGACTTTTCTCAAACCTAAGTTTCATTTTGCTGGAGGCCAAGAATTTCATCTAAATATTATTGAGTTCCCGCAAAACATTAGTATGCAGGGATATTTACAATAACACCACCATTACAACTCAATCAGAAACTGATTTCAGCCAGAATTATGCAGAATTAAATCTTGCAGGATTCAGATTATTAAAAATCAGAGACTCAATAAAGTGCTACTGGAGTCCCATTTATCAAGAGACTGAAAGCACCTCTCCGGCGCTGACTTTTTCATATATATTCTGCAAGAATTTGCATGCATTTTAAAAGATCAGAGTTTAATTCGCGTGGCATTCAAATAACAAAACTGCATCACAAAGAGGCAATAGACGCTACTTGAGACTCCGCTCTTTCCTCTTTAGTTTACATCTTCCATTTGAACTATAATTCTTCTTTGCAGCCACTATGGACAGGAATAAATTCAACCGATCCCATCCATTCACTCACGGAGTCATTTTTACACAAAAGGGAACAAAAATGAGCATTCGCAGAGAAGGTTTCAGTCCCTTAAATCTTGCACGTATCTTTACAGTGTCTGCGCAGAATTTAGGGGTCTATTTATAAAGCAGAGATAACCGAAACACCAGAATGGAGTAAAGGCTCCATTGCATCATTTATCAAAAGAGTAACTGCTGGGAAGCGACTATTTCTCCTGCTATACCTAATTTTTCCACCACTTGCCACCATGCTCATAGACCTCAATTTTTGAAGCGACCAAAGGTATGACTTTTTGCCGCACACTAACACGATCTTAGGATCTGAGGACTATGCGTATGCTTTTGCCGGCAGTATTAGACTTATTAGACTGGAGCAAATGATACATTTTATTGGTCATACAAATTTTAGTAAAGGGACCGGCGTATGCCAGGCCATCTCAGTCCCACCCCATACCTCTCCACTCTGCCCTGCTCCTACTCTGTCTGGTCCCCAAGCATCCATTCTGTCCACCACTGCTCCTTCCTGCCACTCCCTGCTCCAACCACCAACCCCTGCTCCAATATTTTCCCTTTCAGGTGGCACACAGGTTCTCCTTTCAAACTAGTGGAGCTGAAGGAGGAGCGGAGTGCCCTGCATGTCGAGGGGGGACAGACCTTACACAATTATGATATCGATTATACATCTGGAGCAATCATTATTTCAACATTTAATGTTTGCTTCATTCGGCATTTAGCACCAGTCAGAGAGATAGTCACCAGAAGTTTCCCATTTAATTGAATTGGTTGCAGCGGAGCAGCGCTTTATGACATTGCAACGTGGAGTGCAGTAGAATATAAATTATGCAAAAAAAAATGTTCATGTGTGGCGCAGCCACAAAGAGCTATTACAAGAGGAATAAAAATAATACAGGCCGCAGGAGGAAATGCACAATAAGGCATTTTGGAAATGTATGCGTACTTCTAGGCTCCAAATTCGGAGCCGTTATTATGTCCAAAAACTTTAACGGTGTTGATGTCTTCCTACACAAATTCTGTGAGACCAATTTTAAAGTTCTGTTTAACTCCAGGTCCCCTACAACTGATTGGCAGGACTCCATTGATGGTCCAAAGGCTCCAACGTAATATGGAACAGAAAGTTAAAAAGAATATATAATGTAGTATTGATATTAATGATGGATTTAAAACTGTGCAGGTGACATCAAGCACAGTCACCGGCAATAAACCCAAATACAGTGGTGGCATATAATTGTTTTGCTTTCTAGAAATATGAAAAGGATATCTAGAACAAGTAAGACTGGTATGACTGTTGTGTAGAACTGAGGGGAAGGACTCTACTTTTTCTAATGCTTTCTTCAAATATAGATATTTCAGCCACAATTAAAGTCAAAGATGAGCTGCTCTTTGTTTCAAACTTACATCATGTGCCCTGGCCTCTGCCCCCAAGACAGATGCCCAATGGGTGTTACATGAACCCATTCTTCCTGGGCTATGCCAGGTCTGTAATACAAAGCCAGTAATTCAATTAAGCTAACCAATCTCTAATGGAGTCAGAAGGGGGTGTGAGCGGAAGACCAATCACAAGTCACAATCTTTTCATTGTTCCACCTGCTCCTCCCTCTCCAGTTTTCGATTGCCACTTTAAAAGGAACGGAGGAGCAGGCATGGGTTCTAGAAGAGTAGGACACCTTAAAAATAATAATTAGTAGTTGGTAGTGAGACTAAAGTGATGTTATGCCATGTCTAAAGGGGAAAGACCAATACCAAGGACATTTAAAATGTACAGCTACTCTAAAGGGCTTTATTCTGACTTTCATGTAAAGCGACAGCAATTCCATAAGGTATGGCAGCCAGATTTAGGGGATGATTTATAAATGAGTTTTATAATACCCAATGATTTTTAAAATTCACTACGTATGATAAATGATGCTCCAGCCAATCAGCTCCAAACTGTCAGTATTTAAACCCCAGGCAGTTGGAAGTTGATTGGCTGGAGCATCATTTATCATATGCAACGAGTTTTACAACTTGTTGCTTATGATAAAACTCGTTGATAAATCAGCCCCTTTGGCCCCCATTTATCAAGCCTTGGAGAGGGAATGTAGTTATGTGACCGGCGCTAAAGAGACTGCTAGTCATATTACCGGCACCTACATCCCGCACCCCTTTTCCCGACATTTGGCATGCCAACTAGCAGGGACTATGGCGAGCGCAGCATGGCGAGCGTAGTGAGCCCACAAGGGGACTCGCTGCGCTTGTTTCCCCCACCAGCATTCCGTGGCTGGGATACCGGCGTCGGGATGCTGTACGCCGGTATCCCAGCCGCCAGTAACCCAAACCCAATCCTTGGAGAGTGATAAATAGCACGGTGATAAAGTAACAACCAATCAGCTCCTAACTGTCATTTTTCAAACACAGCCTGTAACATGGCAGTTAGGAGCTGATTGGTTGGTACTATTTATCACTCCCCAAGGCTTGAAAAATCTGGGCCATGGTACCATATGCTAATGTTTTTATTTGAAGGGTTTCATGCTTATAACCGCGCTGCCAACTGTTTTTCCAGCCACAACCGCAACCATCCTCATGCCAAGAACTGCGCTTGTGACAGTCGAAACTGAGTGAATACGCATTTTAGCGGCACCCCAGTAAGCCGGGTAAATTCAACACACCCCTTGCACGCATTACCACTTTAGCGCGGCACGCCTCGCCCATTGCGGACTTGCCATCCGGTGAGGTTCTTCTGACAGGTGAGATTTAGATTTTACGCAAGCCGCGGTGTTTAAAACAATCTTGTTTCTATTCACAGAGACCTGTAAGAGAATGAAAGCAAAAGGTAATTGCATTTTCAATTAAAAGTCTTGCTAAAGTTCGGCACACGCATCGCCAACGTGCTCGGAATAAATGCTAAATAGCGATGGAAATATCTGTCTTTGTTACAGTGGTAATGCTCTCGCTGTCTTTGTCGTAGCATCTAACCTATGTCATTTGTAACAGAATATTACAAAAATTGCTTTGTGCGATAGATAACTGATTTTAATCAACTGCAATTTTTTTTCTAATTGTCACAGCTATGACAAACTCACCAGGGATAGCCTGACTTGTGTATATTCCTGACAGCAAAATGGGTTGCAGCAGCTGCTTTGTGCCAGGCAGCACATGTAGTATACCTCTCATGTCTTGTCATTCACATCTCCCCTAATTACTAAACATCTGCTTTGCATTTTCATTAACACTACAATACCAGCTTGTCTAGTTTAATACCAATGACTTCTGACCTTCCCCAAGGAAGACACTTTCCGTCAGCTCTCCTCCCCGAAGAAGTCGAGACTCGGAGTTCACTGCGATTCCATTATATTCCTGACTTCCTCAAACTTTCTCTAACTATTTACGAGGAAATGTTTCCTGAGCGCTGACAAGATAAAGGAGTAAGAAGAAAAAAAAAGATTTTAAACAAAATCCATTGACTGGATGGAGATCTGATGAGCGAAGACTGTAGGACTTGTTGGCCCAAGACGTCTACTTCAATTTCACATTTTGGATACAGTTGGAAAAATGAATCATTCAGGAAGTTTTAAAGGTCTGAAAAAGAAAATTGGTATAAGCGCATTTGCACGTGTTGATATTTTTATGCTTTTGAAGAATTTGTTGCCTAAATGCTGTAATTGTGTTCGAAGGTTTTGCAATTCCACTTACAAAATAATATTTTGTTAATGTACTTTATGCAAATGGATCAGAGTCATGTCACCTGAATCAGTTAATTTCTGACATCAGTGTAACCATTTATGACTCTGTGCACAAATTATTTCAGAATTCTGGGCCTTACTCGGGTTTGTTAGCAACCCAAAACAAGCACACTAAAGAGCAAAACCATGTTCACTGCAGGTGGGGCAGATGTAACATGTGCAGAGAGAGTTAGATTTGGGTGGGGTGTGTTCAAACTGAAATCTAAATTGCAGTGTAAAAATAAAGCAGCCAGTATTTACCCTGCACAGAAACAATATAACCCACCCAAATCTAACTCTCTCTGCACATGTTACATCTGCCCCACCGGCAGTGCACATGGTTTTGACCATTTGAGGAAAATGTTGTTTTGCAATCAACCTTGAATTAGGCCCTTTATCTCTTTCCATGTCTTATTACAAAGACCCAAATAGATTCACAAAGAACACGCTTAAAGGACAAATTAATATTATAATTTGTCCTTAGTTCACACTATTCCTAGCTGACACTACGCTTTTTGTTGTACCTCCACATACTTTACTCACCGTTATTTGATAAAACTAATTAAGGTCTAATTTAAGATCTAAAATCACCAAAGGTTTAGAATTAGCATTAGGGTTACCATTAAGGTTAGGGTTACTTGTTTGAGTTACTACTAGGGTTAGGGTTCCAGTAAAGGTGAGGGTTATCACTAGCGTTAGAGTTACCATTAGGGTTACGGTTAGAGTAAGGATTATGTTAGGGTTACTATTAAGGTTGGGGTTACTGTTAGAGTTACCATTAGAGTTATGGTTAGGGTTAAGATTAGCAGTGGGGTTACCATTCAGGTTAGTCTTACTCTTATGGTTATCGTTAGGGCTAGGATTAGCGGTAGACAGGAGCGGTTCTAGGCACGGGCAAGCCGGGCCTGTGCCAGGGGCACTGCGGATTACGGCCGTGGCCACAGTCACCCCACAGGCGCCCCCTACCCACCCGCATCCCACAGTCCCCTGGTGCCATTGTCAGACGCTAGAGTTCATAATTGACCTCTAGTGTCTGTGCGGCATTATGGGAGAGACGTCATGACGTCTCTCCCATAGATCTGAGGAGCAGACGGCCAGAGACGGAGCAGCAGCAGTCGGGAAGCAGGAGCGGGGCTGGGGAGTAATGTGTGTGTGTTTTTGTTTTGTTTTTTAGTGTGTAAGCGGCGCTACTAGGGGGCACATCTACAGGGAGGCAAATCTACAGGGGGAAAATCTACAGGGAGGCAAATCTACAGGGAGGCAAATCTACAGGGGGCAAATCTACAGGGCAAATCTACAGGGGGCAAATCAACTGTGGGCACATCTATAGGGGGGCAAATCTACAGGGGGCATATCAACTGGGGTCACATCTACAGGGGGCACATCTACAGGGGGCAAATCTATGGGGGGCACATCTATGCTATGGGGGGCACATCTATGGGGGGCACATCTATGGGGGGCACATGGTACTATTCTGTGGTCATGCCCCTTTCCTATGAAGCCACGTCGCAATTTTTGGTGTGCTCCTTCGGCGCGCACTAACCCTGTTTTGCCTGTCGAGGGAGGGGGGACTCCTACATACCACCCAATGGAGAAAAATTTATATAACACATGTACCGTAACTGTGACAGGGAAGGTGGCCCCTCTCAGCTCTGGCCCCCATAGCAGCTGCACTCCCTGCACCTATGGTGGCTACACCCTGTATATAACACATGTAACTGTGACAGGGAAGATGGCTCCTCTCAGCTCTGGGCCCCATAGCAGCTGCACTCCCTGCACCTATGGTAGATACACCCTGTATATAACACATGTAACTGTGACAGGGAAGGAGGCCCCTCTCAGCTCTGGCCCCATAGCAGCTGCACTGCCTGCACCTATGGTAGCTACACCCTGTATATAACACATGTAACTGTCACAGGGAAGGTGGCCCCTCTCAGCTCTGGCCCCATAGCAGCTGCACTGCCTGCACCTATGGGAGCTACACCCTGTATATAACACATGTAACTGTGACAGGGAAGATGGACCCTCTCAGCTCTGGCCCCATAGCAGCTGCACTGCCTGCACCTATGGTAGCTACACCCTGTATATAACACATGTAACTGTGACAGGGAAGGTGGCCCCTCTCAGCTCTGGCCCCATAGCAGCTGCACTCCCTGCACCTATGGTAGCTACACCCTGTATATAACACATGTAACTGTGACATGGAAGGTGGCCCCTCTCAGCTCTGGCCCCATAGCAGCTGCACTGCCTGCACCTATGGTAGCTACACCCTGTATATAACACATGTAACTGTGACAGGGAAGGTGGCCCCTCTCAGCTCTGGCCCCATAGCAGCTGCACCCCCTGCACCTATGGTAGCTACACCCTGTATATAACACATGTAACTGTGACAGGGAAGGTGTCCCCTCTCAGCTCTGGGCCCCATAGCAGCTGCACTCCCTGCACCTATGGTAGCTACACCCTGTATATAACACATGTAACTGTGACAGGGAAGGTGTCCCCTCTCAGCTCTGGCCCCATAGCAGCTACACTCCCTGCACCTATGGTAGCTACACCATGTATATAACACATGTAACTGTGACAGGGAAGGTGGCCCCTCTCAGCTCTGGCCCCATAGCAGCTTAACTTCCTGCACCTATGGTAGCTACACCCTGTATATAACACATGTAACTGTGACAGGGAAGGTGGCCCCTCTCAGCTCTGGCCCCATAGCAGCTTCACTTCCTGCACCTATGGTAGCTACACCCTGTATATAACACATGTAACTGTGACAGGGAAGGTGGCCTCTCTCAGCTCTGGCCCCATAGCAGCTTCACTGCCTGCACCTATGGTAGCTACACCCTGTATATAACACATGTATATGTGACAGGGAAGGTGGCCCCTCTCAGCTCTGGGCCCCATAGCAGCTTCACTTCCTGCACCTATGGTAGCTACACCCTGTATATAACACATGTAACTGTGACAGGGAAGGTGGCCCCTCTCAGCTCTGGCCCCATAGCAGCTGCACTCCCTGCACCTATGGTATCTACATCCAGTATATAACACATGTAACTGTGACAGGGAAGGAGGCCCCTCTCAGCTCTGGTCCCATAGCAGCTACACTCCCTGCACCTATGGTAGCTACACCCTGTATATAACACATGTAACTGTGACAAGGAAGGTGGCATCTCTCATCTCTGGTCACCATAGCAGCTGCACTCCCTGCACCTATGGTAGCTACCCCCTGTATATAACACATGTAACTGTGACAAGGAAGGTGGCATCTCTCATCTTTGGTCACCATAGCCATTGCACTCCCTGCACCTATGGTAGATACACCCTGTATATAACACATGTAACTGTGACAGGGAAGGTGTCCCCTCTCAGCTCTGGGCCCCATAGGAGCTGCACTCCCTGCACCTATGGTAGCTACACCCTGTATATAACACATGTAACTGTGACCGGGAAGGTGGCTCCTCTCAGCTCTGGGCCCCATAGCAGCTGCACTCCCTGCACCTATGGTAGCTACACCCTGTATATAACACATGTAACTGTGACAGGGAAGGTGGCTCCTCTCAGCTCTGGGCCCCATAGCAGCTGCACTCCCTGCACTTATGGTAGCTACACCCTGTATATAACACATGTAACTGTGACAGGGAAGGTGGCCCCTCTCAGCTCTGGCACCATAGCAGCTGCACTCCCTGCACTATGGTAGCCATGCCCTTGGCTGTAGGGCTATTATTAAGGTTAGGATTATTTTTAAGGTTACCGATAGAGTTATGGTTAGGATTAGGTTTAGTGGTAGGGTTACAATTAGGGTTAGGGTTAGAATTACCGTTAGGATTAAAGTTAGGGATATGGCTATTGTTAGATTTAGGGTTAATATTAGCTTTAGGGTTCCATTATGGTTAGTGTTACTGTGAGAACTAGGGTTAATTTAGGATTACCATTAGGGATATGGCTACTGTTAGAGTTAGGATTAACAGTTGACTCGACACAGTGTTGACTTGTTCAATACTGACAATGTCATGTTACACAAATGAATGTCTCAATAAAACCAGAATCCTCTGTGGATTTGCTGAATACATTGATCTCCACCCAAAAGTGAATTTTCATGCCATAGAGGAGTAAATAAGTAATCGTGGATCTGTCCTGGTATTAAATATGATGAAGGTAATTTGCGACTCTATCACTCTACCGTTGAAAACTAAATGTACGTTTCAACCTGCACAATGCATGTGAAACTCTTGTCAGAATATCTGCGTGTTACATTGTTATTGCAAAGTTAAGTTTCTTTTCACTGATACTTTACATTAACAATAAAGATTTTTTTTTAAAAACCCTTCAATTTCCAGATGATCATTCAGTGAATTTAGTTCTATACACAAAATAAAAATAAAAAAAATTAATAAAATACACATTAGGAGTAAAAACTCATTAGGAGATAATTTGCTGACTGTCTAATTGGCTGATTAAAGACGGAATAGCAATGGACGTTTCTATGGAAGAAAATGAATATTAATGAGCGTTTGAGTATTACCTGCCATATTGGGCATCAAACAACTGAAAAGGGAATGAGGATGTGGTCGAGGATAAAAGGGCACTGGAATGAAAAAAAATAAAAATAAACCATAAATATAGGCGCATGCATTTTCATTTCACACAAACTTCCTAATTGTCAACCTCTTGAAAGAATCTATCATTAGAAAACAGTTTACTAAAGGAAAACCGATCTTTTAATCTCAACAATAAGAGAATGTTCCATCTTTTGTATCCGCTGACTTAGAAAAAAAAAACACTTTTGTTGCAAACAAAACTCAGAGAGGTAATTACATAAATCTCTTCGCTCTTGATGAAGGCATAACGGTTTAAAAGGAAATCAATAATGTTTATGCTGTGATTTGGTGTTTATTCTAAGTCTTCTAAAAACTTTTTTTTAAATCATGTTTTGCCCTTAAAAAAAAATTTCAGCAGAACAGTAAAAAATACAATATTATTTTTTAATAGTATTATTATTATTATTATCACATGCTGAGTATCCCATTATCCAAATATTCCAAAATACGTAATATTCCGAAATACTGAATTTTTTGAGTGAGTGTGAGATAGTGAAACCTTTGTTTTCTGATGGCTCAATGTACATAAACTTTGTTTAATACATAAAGTTGTTAAAAATATTGTATTATAAGACCTTCAGGCTGTGTGTATAAGGTGTATATGAAACATAAATGAATTGTGTGAGTGTACACACACTTTGTTTAATGCAAAAACTTATTAAAAATATTGGCTAAAATGACCTTCAGGCTGTGTGTATATGGTGTATATGAAACATAAATGCATTCTGTGCTTAGACTTAGGTCCCATCACCATGATATCTCATTATGGTATGCAATTATTCCCAAATAGGGAAAAATCCGATATCCAAAATACTTCTGGTCCCAAGCATTTTGGATAAGGGATACTCAACCTGCATTACAAAGAAGAAGACAAAGAAGGAGAATAAGAAGACGAAGAAGAACATGAAGAGGAACACGAAGAACAAGATGAAGAGGAACATTTAGAAGACAATGAAGAAGAAGAAAAATAAATAATAATTCCATAGCATAAAATATTCATCTATTTTTATTACGTTCATGTGTTACAAAGGGGTCTTGTGCCCTGTGAAAGTCGTGTTTTATTTATGTGTCAGTAAAATGATATGTGTAGTTAAACTACAGTACATGTGGCTGCTAGTGTGATTTTATAATACTTGCAATATGCATCCCATGGCTGTGTTTCCCATGCTAAAGGATCAGCTGTCATCCCATTCTTAGTTTTACTCCTTGCACAGTGAATCAAGTCCTAGAAAGGTTATGAATAGATAGGACCCCAGCAGTCACTTTGCCATAATTCAAAGAGATGGTAGCTGCCGAGAACCTTAAAAGTTTGGATAATTGTGATCTCATATTTTATAAAGGATCCCAGCTATGTTTGGGAGACTGAGATAAATGCAGGGGCAGTTAGGTGCATGTGTTGGGGTTCCATCACAGGCTTCAGTGCCTCAAGTTAAATCTTTAGGGCTCAAGCCATGTAACAACTTAGTGCAGGGTTACATTGCTATATGAGCCCTCTAAGCAGGTGTTGGATTACTCGCCCTCTAGTCCAATCACTCTGTGCTTTCTCCTGCGATGGCAAAATGAGAAGTGCTCCTGTGATTGACAATAGGAGAAGAAGCAGGGCCGGATTAAGCCTTGGGGGTGCCGGGGCACTTAAGAAAGGGAAAGCCCCGATGGAAGATGGGGGATTTATATTAAATTGTGCATACCTCCCAACATGACCCATTCCAGGAGGGACAAAATGCTCTCTACCTGGACTTCCCTCTTAATATATGATTGGCGTCACCTGTGTTGAACTATTTAATTGATAAGAAAGGTATTTCAACACAGGTGATGGCAATCATAAATTAAGAAGGAAGTCCAGGTAGAGAGCATGTTGTCCCTCCTGGAATGGGTCATGGTGGGAGGTATGGATTGTGTATATTAAATTTAAACCAATGGTGTATATTAGTTTTAACTAATAGTGTAATAATGCCTGGGTATGGTTTATCGCTTCATCTAATTGAAAGACAACTATTTTAAAAACTTTTCTTGTAGTGGAACAAAGACAACTTAACCTTAAAATACACATAGAAAAATAAAATAATTTATCTTGTCACATGTAACAATAGCAGCAGCCGTTGTACTACTTACACACTGGGACAGGACTCAGGAGGACTCTCTATGTGTGTCTCTATCTCTAGACCCAAATGGTTTAGTTGCATAACAGTTTACACAGAACTCAGACACCTAGGCGGGGAGGAGGAGAAGTTGGGATCCCTGTGTCACTTACAGCTCTCTCCACCCTCCTATCTCTCCTCTGGTCAGAAAGCTCTGTCGGTAGCTCATGAAACATGATAATCCTGTGTCTCTGCCTGCAGTGCATACTGTCCTGTTCGGATTCTTCTGGCTGCTGGTTCTGCTGCTACTTAAGTGGGAAACCTAGTGATGTCAGTGTGGTCTGGCCGGGGGGTCCCCCTGACAAAGGGGGGGGCCAGGGTACAGTATGATTGAAGTGGTCCAGTGATTGGCAATTGTAGAAGAGGAAGTACAGTGGAGAGAGATGGAATGCACCTTGCTCTGTTTCTTGTCCCATTGAGAAAATTACACAAAAAGGGGAAAGTTACTTACTGCAGTTTTACACATAACAATCGCTGGGCTTTTACGTTTGCAGTTACTGGATTAGGTTTATGCAGATGACTGTCAGTGGGAGCAGAGATAGCACACAGTAATTAGTTTCTGTTATCATGTAATTTCTCCTCTACAGAGAACTGCAAGAGTACAGGTAATGTTATATCTCCCAACATTTATAAAGACAACACTGTGACAAAATCAGTCCTGCCCCAATCTCCCAAACACTACAAAACACTTTCCAATTTACCACATCTTTTTTTCTGAAGCTCTATCCCCTTCAGTGGATAATTCCACATTTTTGAAGAACATCAGAGCTCACATGTCCAAGCCAGGGACGTGCGGTGAGCTAAATGGCTCAGGAGGCACTGGCTAGCACCAGAGACAGATTTACACGAGCCAAAGGGTAAATCTGGGCATTAAACACAGGTGGAGCAGCAAATACTCTTGGAAATTTGGTGAGTTTGGATCAGAGATGTACAGAAAAGATAGACACTGCCTCACCTGCCATAGACTTTTAACTCAAGAGTTTTGGCTATAAAAATGATTAGAATAATACAAAGAAGATATTTCAAACATATTCTTTGTATTTTTCATCTACTTTATACAGTCAAAACTCTGACGCAAATGTTATTATGACAGGAAAGGCTCTGCCTCACCTGCCTCACCCCACCGCACGTCACTGGCCCAAACTGGGAAAGTTGGAAGGTTTGTAGAGTTGAGAAGTATTTATTGTCCCTAATATTTCTCTGCCAGGTAGGTGCTCGTTTGCGTCACAGTGAAGGTAACTACAGTATGACTTGCTCACCAAGCTATTTGTGCATTTTTACTCGATAGTGAACAAGAAACCAGCTGTCATTTTATTGTATATATCTGTTGGTTTCTTTCTGGAGAATGTAAGAATGAGAAATCTCTACTGAAGATAGGAAATCCAGAAATGTCATTCTTTATTTGGTTGCATCCTATTGTGACTCTCTCCAGACGTACACAGATGACCCCTAATTCATTCACCCCAGGAGGACTCAAGACAACTGATTGCTACAAGGGTTATTTTGCTGTAGTTTTGCAGTGCAGGTAATTTGCAGCAATCAATTATTGTCCATTTTAATTGTAATGAAGCAAGAAAAAGTTTTATAGGTTGTTGTTTCACTTGACATTACAGGGAATTTGGTGTCGACCACCGCCAAGAATTCCTGAAAACCCGTTTTGATTCCATGATGCAAGAAAATTACATGTTAAATATGCTAAAGAAAGGGAGGTCAAGTATATATATAGCCCCACGTATATTGAATTTACTAACAACAATACAATTTTTTTCATACTTATTTGTTGTATTGTATTTTGGAAACCAGCAGATAGGGAAAGTAACGTTAATGAACTACAAATGACACAGCAGAATAATCAAAACAGACATTTGCTTTATGCTATATAAAGTATAAGGGCAGCACGGCCACACAATTATAGCACTAGGGTCAGCGATTTGATCTCAACCAGGGAATTCTCTGTGTGGAGTTTGTACATTCTCCCATTGTGTTTGCGTGAGTTTCCTCTAGGTTCTCTGGTTTCCTCCCACAATCCAAAAATATATAGGTAGGTTAACCGGCTTCAGGCACAAATGAACCCTAGTGTGTATGTGTGTATACACATGGCAGGGAACATAGAGTGTAAGCTCCACTGTAGCAGAGAATGATGCAAATGGCCAAATAGTCTCTGCAAAGTGCTGCGGAATATGTGCTTGAGTCACTTGAAGTCCGATTGTGGCTTTATCTAGCGACTATTGGTTACAGCATCTCACCCTGCTACTGTGTAATCAGAACATGTGACACTCTATGGGGGTCATTCCGACCTGATCGCACGCTAGCTATTTTTTGCAGCGCTGCGAGCAGATAAAAACTCGGCAAAACTGCGCATGCGTTTGCACCGCAATGCGCAGGTGCGTCGTACGGGTACAAAGCAGATCATTGCTGGGCGATGGATTTAACGAAGAATCCATTCGCACAGCCGATCGCAAGGAGATTGACAGGAAGAAAGCGTTTATGGGTGTCAACTGACTGTTTTCAGGGAGTGTCCAAGAGTTTGCAGGGCGGGTGTTTGATGTCAATTCCGGACCTGAACAGGCTGAAGTGATCGCAGCGGCTGAGTAAGTTCAGACCTACTCAGAAACTGCACAAAACTTTTTTGTACCGCTCGGCTGCACATGCGTTCGCACACTTGCAAAGCGAAAATACACTCCCCCATAGTCAGCGACTATTTGATTGCAGCGCTGCAAAAAATAGCTAGCGTGCGATCAGGTCGGAATAACCCCCAATGTTCCTATTCTATTTTCGATATAGTGTAGAATATACAAAGTCTTAATTTGTATCTGTTTCCTCATGAAGCTTGCATAGTGAATTCTCCAACCCCCCCCCCCCCCCCCACACACACACACACCCTGAATCTGCCGGACTACTGAACTGCTCTGTGCATATTGCTGCGTCTACGGAAGTCTTCTGGGAAGGAGTGAAGCCTAGTAGATGAGACATCACACGTTGACTTTGCATTCATACAGAAGGAAGGGCAAGATGAGAAGCTAGAGAGTAGCTTTCACTTTCCGGGACCACCAGACACACGTTCAGACGAATCGTGTTGGGAAACCTTTGACTCTCTCTCTCTCTCTCTGTGTCGGAAGCTCGCCGGTAGAAAACAAGTCGAGCAGACAAGCTAAGAAACGTATACTGGTGTTTCATTACAACAGCAGCAGGGAAGGCAAATCATTAAAACATTCCCTGTCTGGTCTGACCACTACTATCATCAATCATTACAGTGAGACAAACACCTGTGATGAGAAGAGGAATTTAAATAATAAGTGGAATAGGTCCTAACATTCCTTGTGTGTTGTTCTGGGTGCAGTGCAAAGGTTCCCCTCCGCTGGAACAAGGAATCACCACTGCAGTGTGTACAAGCAAAACATTAAGCCAAGAAATAGCACAATGGTGATGGTTCTGTATATATATATATATATATAGAGAGAGAGAGAGAGAGAGAGAGAGAGAGAGAGAGAGAATAACGAATCGGCAATCGGGCTTTGCAACTTACAATTTGAATAAAGACAATTAGCACATAGGGGGTCATTCCGAGTTGTTCGCTCGCAAGCTGCTTTTAGCAGCTTTGCACATGCTAAGCCGCCGCCTACTGGGAGTGAATCTTAGCTTCTTAAAATTGCGAACGAAAGATTCGCAATATTGCGATAAAACATCTCTGTGCAGTTTCTGAGTAGCTCCAGACTTACTCGGCATCTGCGATCAGTTCAGTGCTTGTCGTTCCTGGTTTGACGTCACAAACACACCCAGCGTTCGCCCAGACACTCCTCCGTTTCTCCAGCCACTCCCGCGTTTTTCCCAGAAACGGTAGCGTTTTTTCACACACTCCCATTAAACGGCCTGTTTCCGCCCAGAAACACCCACTTCCTGTCAATCACATTAAGATCACCAGAACGAGGAAAAAACCGTGAGTAAAATTCCTAAGTGCAGGGCAAATTTACTTGGCGCAGTCGCAGTGCGGACATTGCACATGCGCACTAAGCGTAAAATCGCTGCGATGCGAAGAAATTTACAGAGCGAACAACTCGGAATGACCCCCATAGTATGCAGCAACGTTTCAGGTTTATTACTCATCTTCAGGCAACATACACACATGTATAGCTCATATAGATCTTTCTAGGAAACTGTGATTACGGCTAGTACGGATTGACGTAACACAAAAAAAGTTTAAATTTTTTAATTATTTTTTTAATATTTACTGGGAAAAAATGCTTTATGTGAATAATATTTTTTTTTTCTCTACGCAGCATCTGCTACCACCATCCAGGATGGCGATGACATTACAGGACAGCCGGAGGGACAGGTACTGCAACTGCTCTGCCCCTGCGCTGGTCAAAATTAATGCTAACCAGCAGGGATGGGCTGGGGCCAATTTTCTGCCCTGGCATCCGTCACGCGCACACGTGAAAGGGGGAGTGTGCAACGTAAAATGGTGGCATTCTGGAATCAGGGGGGCTTGGACTCACAGCGTGCCCCTATATTGCTTAGCAACGGGCACTACAGCCGGCAGCGGGAGACAAACCAGAGAGCTGGGAGCTGCGCTGCGCCCGGCCTTCCCGGCTCTCTGTTGACCGGACCGGCCCACCACCCCATCGGCCCTTCTGGTATTTGCCAGAAGTGCCAGATGGGCAGTCCGGCCCTGCTATCCAGCCACGGCCATTGTTGGCTGTGAGTAATAGCTAATAAGGAGAACACTCAAATCATTGACTGTATTTAGGGATCTTCTTCCTCGAAAAATAGTCACCAAGGTTTCTACTTCTAATAAAAAATACTTTTACTTAAGGTTTAACAAAGCACAGTGGTCAGCATTGAATTAAGGTTTGAGGGGGCCCCAGGGCAGTAATTTCAGAGGGCCCCTACCAAAAATATTGGCTTACGTCACATAGGGGGTCATTCCGAGTTGATCGCTCACTAGCAGTTTTTAGCAGCTGTGCAAAAGCATTGTCGCCGCCCACCGGGGAGTGTATTTTCGCTTTGCAGAAGTGCGAACGCCTGTGCAGCAGAGCGCCTGCAAAATCATTTTGTGCAAAACAAGATCAGCCCTGTAGTTACTCTTCGTGTGCGTTGATTCTAACGATGGAGGGACGGCTTTTGACGTCACACACCCGCCCAACGAACGCCCAGCCACGCCTGTGTTTTTCCTACCAGGCCTGCGTTTTTCCAAACACTCCCCGAAAACGGTCAGTTGCCACCCAGAAACGCCCACTTCCTGTCAATCTCCTTGCGATCGACTGTGCGTTTGGAATCGTTGCTAGAACCTGTGCAAAACCACAAAGGACTTTGTACCCGTACGACGTGCATGTGCGCATTGCGGTGCATACGCATGCGCAGATTAGCCGTTTTTTTCACTGATCGCTACGCAGCGAACAACGGCAGCTAGCAATCAACTCGGAATGACCCCCATAGTGCACACATTAAGCACACTATGCCAAAGTGCCCCCAGTATAGACATTATGCCAAACTGTGCCCCCAGTATGAAAAACTGCCCACTCCACAGTATGCCACTCAGATCCTCCATATTATTATTATGTCCCAGTGCCCCTACAGTACGAAACAGAGCCCTCCATATAATATTATGCCCAAGTGTCCCCCCCAGGACACAACATATTGCCCCCTCAGTATGCTACCCCCATACTCCCATACCCCCATACTACTCAGTATACTAACCCCCATTTTAACATCATGCCACAGTATGAAACAGAGCCTTCCAAATAATATTATGCCCCGGTGCTCCCCCCCTTCCCTCCCCAGGATGCAACATATTGCCCACCCCAGTATGCTACATAGAACCCCCATTTTAATATCACGCCCCAGTGCCCCCCTCCTCAGTATGCCACATATAGGGGGTAATTCCAAGTTGATCGCAGCAGGAAATTTTTTAGCAGTTGGGCAAAACCATGTGTACTGCAGGGAGGGCAGATATAACATGTGCAGAGAGAGATAGATTTGGGTGGGTTATTTTGTTTCTGTGCAGGGTAAATACTGGCTGCTTTATTTTTACACTTCAATTTAGATTGCAGATTTAACTCACCACACCCAAATCTAACTCTCTCTGCACATGTTATATCTGCCCCACCTGCAGTGCACATGGTTTTGCCCAACTGCTAAAAAATTTCCTGCTGCGATCAACTTGAAATTAGCCCCTTCCCAGTATGCCACACAGAGTCCCTGAGTACTGTACTTTCTTTTGTGTTGATTCTCCTGCATAGTGCACTGCAGTGCTTACACAGTGGCTCCAGGGTCCTGAGTTCCTTACGTGTCATTGGCGTCATGCGATGTAAAGCTTAAGGGACTCAGGGGCAGATTCATCAAAGCTTGAAGAGAGATAAAATGGAGAGAGATAAAGTACCGACCAATCAACTTCTAACTGGCGTGTCACAGGCAGTTTTTGAAAAATTACAGGAGCTGATTATTGGTACTTTATCTCTCTCCTCACTTTGATAAATCTGCCCCTCAGTCAGGAGGAGACGCTCTTAAAGCCGCGCTAGTAACTCAGAAGCAGCACCGCCATAGCCCTGTCTGAAAACAGGTGGCACTCTGCACATTTATTTCATTTTTATTTTTATTTTATTTGTTAGAAAAGTATATTATTACCAAAACGAAATAATGTAATTTTTAGCTGGTCAGAAGAGAACTGGGCTTTGCAACACTTAGGGAAACACTATATTATTCCACTTGTTTCATAAGTTATGTGGAATTCTCTTTAAAGAACTACCTCAAATGAGATCTGCGGTGAAACAAAGACATGGCTGAATAATTGTGTTAATAAATAATGAAACACTCCCTATATTTGTACATTATTTTCCTTTGGGTAAATAGCTACAAGAGCCTGTTGCAGGGAGTTTGAGATTTTTGAGTTTTACATTTTAAAAATATTTGTTTAGCAACCGGTATAATGGCGTCATTATTTACTGGCGTAACACAGACCGCAGACCCTAATAATGCTGGAATAGTTTAATAGTCTCTGTACTGTACAGTACAGTATGGTGGCGTTATGTCATTAAAAAACAGTAATTATAATATGTTAAAATAAATGTGACTTCACACGTTCACTTAATTCTGCTCTGGAATGTTGTGTTTGTACAATTCCAGAGGACCAAAAATTCCACACAGATCAATTCCGTAATTCACAGAATTTTTCCACATAATTTTTTTTAAAATATTTTCTCATTTGTAGCCAAAATCCAACAAATTGCAAAATGTGGCAAATTGTTTCTTAGTACAGAAGGTAGATGTCAGAGTAATGCAAGCAGGCCCTGCCATCAGAAACTGTGGGGGCCTTGACTGACAAAAAAGACAGGACCCCTCCCTGCCCCCAAAAATAAAGATTCTGCTGCACCGCTCCACCCCTATGTGATGTCATACATTGTGATCAGGGCCGGTTCTACACCTTGTGGCACCCAGTGCGAAAGTTTCCACTGGGGCCCTTCCCCCCCCGCGGAAAAACAGTTAGTTCATGGAAAATAGGGGCGTGACTTCATAGGGGATGGTCGTGGCCACAGTTATGCCCCCAGTAGCTGTGCCCCCAGATTTGCCCCAAGTAGTTGTGCCCCCCAGTTGATTTGCCCCCAGTAGATTTGCCCCCTGTAGCTGTGCCCCCCAGGGCCGTAACTACGTGTGTGCCAAGGGGGCTTGGCACACAGCGCAGTTGCCCTGGGGGCGCAACGGCCAGCGGCATGTAATGAGTCAAATTGACTCATTACATGCCGCCTCTGTGTGCGCCGTGCGCCGCACTGGAGGAGAGAGACCAGCGCCGGGTTCAAGGAGGAGGAGGGAGGGGGAGCAGTGAGCCGCAGCAGCGCTATTTGATTGGTAGTTAGCGCCGCTGCAGCATCCCCCTCTCCTTCTGTATTGGCTGCCCGGCGCTGCTATGGATGCTGGGATGCGGTTCCTTCATCCCAGCATCCACAGCAGCGCCAGGCAACCAATACAGAAGGAGAAGGGGATGCTGCAGCGGCGCTTACTACCAATCAAATAGCGCTGCTGCGGCTCCCTGCTCCCCCTCCCTCCTCCTCCTTCTCACCTCACACAGCCTGCACCGAGAGGGAGCTGCACGAGGAGCCTGTCAGTGGGGAGAAGGTAAGTATGTCTCTCTCTCTCTCTTTCTCTTTCTCTCTCTCTTTCTCTCTCTCTCTCTCTCTCTCAAGGGGACACCGTCTGCCGCAATGTGTAAAGAGGGGGCCTGGCTGCCGCAATGTGTAAAGAGGGGGACTGGCTGCCGTAATGTGTAAAAAGGGGGACGCTGTCTGCTGTAATGTATAAAAGGGGCTCTACCTGGTGTAGTGGCGCTACTGTGCAGCGTAATTTGAATAATGTAGACTACTGTGCACCGTAGTATGAATTGCTGTTATTTTGTGGCCACGCCCCTTCCCCGTGAAGCCACGCCCCTATAAATTTTTCACGCGCCTGCGGCGCGCACTGCCCCTGTCTTACATGGGAGGGCGCCACTGTCGTTTCTTGCACACAGCGCTAAAATGGCTAGTTACGGCACTGGCTGCCGCAATGTGTAAAAAGGGGGCCTGGCTGCCGCAATGTGTAAAAAGGGGGACTGGCTGCCGCAATGTGCAAAAAGGGGTCCTGGCTGCCGCAATGTGTAAAAAGGGGGCCTGGCTGCCGCAATGTGTAAAAAGGGGGACTGGCTGCCGCAATGTGTAAAAAGGGGGACTGGCTGCCGCAATGTGTAAAAAGGGGGACTGTCTGCTGTAATGTGTAAAAAGGGGGACGCTGTCTGCTGTAATGTATAAAAGGGGCTCTACCTGGTGTAGTGGCGCTACTGTGCGTAATTTGAATAATGTAGACTACTGTGCACCGTAGTATGCATTGCTATTATTTTGTGACCACGCCCCTTCCCCGTGAAGCCACGCCCCTATAAATTTTGCGCGCGCCTACGCCGCGCACTGCCCCTATCTTACCTGGGGTGGGGGGCGCCACTGTCGTTTCTTGCACACAGCGCTAAAATGCCTAGTTACGGCACTGGTGCCCCCTGTACTTGTGCCCCCCTGTAGAATTGCCCCAGTAGCTGTGCCCCCAGTAGTTGTGCCCCCAGCAGCTGTGCCCCCAGCTAATTTGCCCCCAGTAGCTGTTCCCCCTGTAGCAATGCCCCTTGTAGTTGTTCCCCTAGTAGTTGTGCCCCCTGTAGCTGTGCCCCCTGTAGCAGTGCCCCCTGTAGTACTGCCCCCAGCAGCTGTGCCCCCAGTTGATTTGCCCCCAGTAGCTGTTCCCCCTGTAGTAGTGCCCCCAGTATGTGCCCCCTGTAGTTGTGCCCCCTGTAGATCTGCCCCCAGTAGCTGTACCCCTTGTAGCTGTGCCCCCTGTATGTGCCCGCTGTAGTAGTGCCCCCAGTATGTGCCCCCTGTAGTAGCGCCGCTTTGAAACCCTAAAAAAAGAAAAACAATACTTACCAGCCTTGCTCCTGCTTCCACACCGCTGCTGCTGCCGCTGCTGCTGTTGTCTCCGGGCGCCGGCTCCTCTCTATGGGAGAGACGTCATGACGTCTCTCCCATAGCAGCGCCGCACTGACACTAGGGGTCATGTTTGACCTCTAGCGTCAGTCAGCGACGCCGGCTGCAGCGGGCGCACACGGCGCTCGCTGTAGCTGGGGGCCGGGGAGGGAGGATTAGTAGCGGCTCTTGCCACGACGGTTGCGCCCTGGGCAAAAAGCCTGCTTGCCCGTGGCAAGAGCCGCTACTGATTGTGATGTTACATATAGGTGGAGTATTTTGGACCTGCAGGAATGGTTCACAGAGTTGTGACGCGCAGGGAAGGCAGGGAAGTTGTCACTGCGCATCAACCTGCTGTTGATTCATAGACTGGTGCAGCTCTGCAGGTATTGGCGGTAGGAGCCAGGGGTGGGCCCCCCTCTCTGTAAGGGCCCGGGACACCAGTCCCCACAGTCCCCCCACCCCACCCCCCCGGAGGCTTCCCTGCAAGCCATTAATTTCCATATGATTCATTCCCATAAGACATAATTTTCCAAAATGAAGAAAAATAAAGGGTTAAAGCATGGGTTCCCATCAACCACAGTTCTCAACACACACTTATACCCCTTTAATACCCCTTTTACACTGCTGTAGTAACCCAGTTCGTGGCTCACTGTAAAAGGTTCCAAAAACAAAAAAATCCAGTGACCCGGGAATCCAACTCAAGTTGCTTGCAGGGTTGGTGCCCAGAAGGACCAGGGTTATGGGGCAGTGTGTTACACTTTTACAGCATGGGGAGATCCGGAATTCCCAGTGTTTGAAGATACTGTCATCTCCAAGCTCCGGCAGAAGAGCTCACCTGCACACAGTAGAAGTGTGAATGGCGCCAACCCAGGAATTATCCGAGTTGGCACCGCGGTGTGAAAGGCGTCTGTCCCAGGTCTGACCTGGTTTGGAACCAGGTTCCAAGTCCTGGGTCAGACCCGAGACATTGGTGTAAAAGGGGTATAACAGTCCAGATTTTAAGGATAGTCGGTCTTGAGCACAGGTGACTTAGCTAGTTCCTCAATTATTTTGATTTAACCATCTGTGCTCAAGCACGAATAATCGAATATATCACTAAAACCTGGGCTATTAGTGTGCCTTGAGCATCAACACTGGGTTAAGAATGTAGGTGTAACATATATGAATATCCATCGATGGTGACCATCGAGATCGATTGATAACCCACCGATGGCCATCAATAGTCACAATTATTTCAAGAATTATTATTGTGGGTACTAAATAATGTAGTAATAATAATACAATTTGTATTTATCTCATAATATAATATTAAATATATATTAATGGACCAAAATCGTTAGTAAATTTACTAAGTTTTTGTTAAGTAAGACCAGATTAATTCATTAATGATGGAGGCACCAGTTATATTATGGTATCCGACTCTGGGTCGACAGCACTTAGGTCGACACATCTTAGGTCGACGCCTATTGGTCGACAGTGACTAGGTCGACACCAGAAATAGGTTGACACAGCCATTAGCTCGACATGAACACTAATTGAGGCACTAATTGGGGTTCCTGGTCACTTTACGAAGTAAACGACACCAAAAAAAAACAAAAAACCTCTTGTCGACTTTTTTCCATGTTGACCTTGTTTATGTGTCAACCTATTCACTGTCGACCAATTGGTGGCAACCTAATGTGTGTCGACCTAGACACTGTTGACCCTGAGTCCCATACCCAGTTATATTGCGCACTTGTGGCACTATACGTGCCAGTGTTCACATCCTTTATTAATTAATTAATGTGGTCCTAGTTAACCAAAAATAGTGTTGCCTCGTCAATTAACCCCCATTACGATTATCCAGGCTAAATCTGCGTTGGTGTAAATGATTTTCTATGCTTGCATAGTTCCAATTCACGTTATTACGTAGCACAAACTCCCATAGTGTTCACTCTCTGTCAGCCACAATATGACCTAAGTGCTCTTTATTCGTGGTCACTGGTTAGAATTCCTGCCTGACAGTTATGTCTGTGTAGAGTTTGTATGTTCTCTTCAGGTTTATGTTCGGGTTTTTTTCTGGGTGCCTTCGTTTCCTCCAGCACTCCAAAAACATATTGGTATATTATGAAAAAAGTCAGGGACTGTTGCTAATGGTTAACATGATATCTGTACAAGCTACATTATATGACGTTGTTCTAGAAATAAGCAATGATCGTAATCTGCTGTCAGGTTTCTGTGTTACTCTGTGATGTTCTAAGCGTGCCATATTGGATCTTATATACACAGATGGGAATGAGGACTATATTGCTACATAGCAAATAAAAATACCCAGAGACTTCATTAGAACGAATAAAGTGTTTTATCTTAAGCGATTAAATCTTAGTTGTTTAAGCGTATCGCAGTAATAACTCAGACCGCAATAAATTGAATATCTTTAGACAATAAGTAATTCATGGCTACGGAAAGGTGAACTTTTAACAGAAAACAGTTAATAGAGGACAAGGTCAAAAGCTGAACCCCCGACGTGTGCTCAAGAGAATACTCATTTACCCCCCCCCCCCCCCACCCAATAAAAAAAACGTGATCCTGCTGCTTGGAAATTGCGCTTAATTATTTAGTTACAAGCTACCACTTTGTAATTCAGTTTCTTAACCCAAAAGGGATAATAAGGTTAACATTTTTCTAAGAGACTGTTAAAAAAATATATATATTGTGTTTAAGAATAATTACCGTAATAGATGGGTTTCTACACCTTTGAATTTAAATTAAAACTGGGCAAAAAAAAAGAAATTATAATTTTTAAAAAATCATCTTCGTGTAGATGTACAATGTATTATTTTCCTGTTTGCTAAAAAAAAAAAAAAAAATAGAAGCCAGAAAGCTTTTAACTAATTTGTTCAATTTGTTTCAAAGCCAACATGAATAGGCTTGGTGCAAATTCAGATTCATTAAAACTTAATTAATATGCATCATTATGCAAATGAGGTTGCAGTTAATGAGTTCTTAAAAGAAGCTTTCTTTAATTAGTTCAGTTTTAATGGCATCATCATTTATTTGACTTGTTTTAAAAGCCACACGACATACCCGGTGTCCATCCTCTACAATGCCGCCGCGTTCTGAATCCTAATTGTTTTTTCATCTAAATTGTTTAATGTTTGAAAACTTTGAAAAAGTTGCAAGCTTTGATGTCGTTTGACTACACAAATTGCTATTTTCATTCGACTTTTTTGTTCTAAGGGGTTATCTGTTCTTCGGATATTTCATTATGCAGCTTTTGCTTATTAATCTCTTTTTTTTTCCACCAAGTACAAAAAAAAAAAAAAAAATGAATGTTTTTGTATAATGTAATGCATAAAACACGGAATATAGGAGAAAAAAAAACTTTAATACCACTAACGCGAGTGTTGCTTTACTAACATTATCAAAATGCAGGATCAAAAAAGGAACGTAGGCTGCCAGAGATTAAAGAAATGAGGAATAAGACTATTAATAGGTTGATGAATCGTTGATGAATCGTTAAGAATCGTACGTTTTGTTCTTTGCAAGTGTTGAGTAAGAAAAGACATCCAGTTAATAAATAACAGAAATAGAGTACAGGTAACAGAGCACCACACATTCTCAAGACATAATACAGCTAAGATGTAAGTATTAATGGAGTGCTCATCGTACCACTAGAGGCTGATGGCCAAAGATAGAGATGAGCCTTTACTACCAGGATAAAGATGGTCGTTGAGTAGGGGAGAGCTGCGAGTGAAATGTGTTGAGACGAGGGCTTAGACAACAAGAGGAAAGAAGGCCCTGCTCTGTAGAGCTAACAATCTAGTGGGGAGGGGTGACAGACAGATGACAAGAGGTGCAGGCAAGTGGGAGGTAGCCTGATGGCAGTATGCAAGCAAAGCTGAGATGTTCACGGCATGAGGCAGGGGGGTGGAGGTGCGGCTTCAGCACTGGGTTATGCATCGGGAGGGTATGTTTTGATGAATAGGTGGGTTTTTAGTGCCCGTTTGAAGCTTTGCAAGGTCGGGGAGAGTCTAATGGAGCGGGGGAGTGCGTTCCACTGAAGGGGTGCAGCACGGGCAAAATCCTGAACTCGTGCATGGGAAGCAGTGACCAGGGCAGTGGAGAGGCGATGGTCATTGGTCGACCGTAGGGGGTGGGAGGGAGTATGAAGGGAAAGGAGGTTGGAGATGTAGGGAGCAGTGGAATTAGAGATGGCCTTGTATGTGAGGGTGAGGAGTTTGAAGAGGATTCTGTAGGGGAATGGGAGCCAGTGTAGATTTTGTTCAAGGGGAGTGGCAGATGTGGTGCGGCGGGAGAGGAAGATAAGCCTAGCTGCGGAGTTCAGGACAGATTGTAAGGGAGCAAGATGGGAGCAAGCGAGGCCAGTGAGGAGAACATTGCAGTAATCAAGTCGTGAGATGACCAGTGAGTGGATGATGAGTTTAGTTGCACTCTGTGAGAGGTATGGCCTGATACGAGCAATGTTGCGTAGCTGGAAACGACAGGATTGTGCCAGAGCTTGGATGTGGGGTGCAAAGGAGAGGGAGGAGTCAAGAGTGACGCCCAAGCAGCGGAGTTGGGGAACGGGGGAGATGGTGGTGTTGTCAACAATGATGGAGATATTGGTCGGGGGTGTTGCTCTGGATGGGGGGAAGATGATGAGTTTAGTTTTGTCCATGTTGAGCTTCAGAGAGCGTTCAGACATCCAGGAGGAGATTGCGGAGAGGCAGCTGGAAACCTGAGAGAGGACAGAGGGGGACAGATCAGGAGAGGAGAGGTAGAGTTGTGTGTCATCAGCATAGAGGTGGTATTGAAGGCCAAATGAGTTAATAAACGCACCCAGGGAAGAGGTGTACAGGGAGAACAGAAGAGGTCCAAGGACAGAACCCTGAGGGACACCAACAGGAAGGATGGAAGGGTGTGAGGTGGTGCTGGAGGCAGGCAGGTTAATGAGGTAAGAAGAAAACCAGTCAAGGACAGTGCTAGAGAGGCCAGCATTTTGGAGTGTGCGGAGGAGGAGAGGATGATCTACGGTGTCAAAGGCCACAGAGAGGTCCAGAAGGATAAGCAGAGAGAAGTGGCCCCTGGATTTGGCCGAAAGCAGGTCATTGGTAACTTTCACCAGGGCAGTCTCAGTTGAGTGGAGTGGGCGAAAGCCGGATTGTAGTGGATCGAGGATGGAGTTGTCAGAGAGGTAGCTTGTGAGACGGCTGTAGACTAGTCGTTCAAGTAATTTGGAGGCGAAGGAGAGAAGAGAGATGGGGCGGTAGTTAGTGGGTGATGAGGGGTCGAGGTTGGGTTTTTTGAGAATAGGTGAGACCAGAGCATGTTTGAATGGCGAGGGGAAGATGCCGGTAGAGAGGGACAGGTTAAAGAGGTGAGCAAGGTGGGAGCAGGCAGTGGGGGAGAGGGAGCGGAGAAGACGGAAGTGAAGGGGGTCCAGGGGGCAGGGGGGGGGGATAAGATGAGGGAGTGGACTTCCTTTTCTGAAGTGGGACGGAAGGAGGACAGGGTGGGATAGATGGAGGGGAGGGATAAAGGGGGCAGGGGGGTTGCAGAGGGGTGACGGCGGGAGATGTCGTGTTGGATGTCCTCAATTTTGGAGATGAAGAAGGAGGCAAAGTCAGTGGCAGTGAGGGAGGATGGGAGGGGAGTAGGAGGGGAACGAAGGAGAGTGTTGAAAGTTTC
Organism: Pseudophryne corroboree; assembly: GCF_028390025.1. Lineage (NCBI taxonomy): Eukaryota > Metazoa > Chordata > Amphibia > Anura > Myobatrachidae > Pseudophryne > Pseudophryne corroboree. The sequence goes on along the minus strand of NC_086455.1, from coordinate 166,142,280 downwards.
AAAGAGATGGCGTGGACAGGAGGACTGAGAAGAGATGAGTGCTTGGAAAAAGGATTGCTTGGCGAGGGAAAGAGCAGAGCTGTAGAAGGAGAGAATAAACTTGAAATGGAGGAAGTCCGGCAGAGAGTGAGATTTCCTCCAGGAGCGTTCAGCGGAGCGTGAGCATTTTTGTAAGAAATGTGTTAGTTTGGTGTGCCAGGGTTGGGGTTTGGAGCGGCGGAGGGGTACAGAGGAGAGGGGGGCCACAGAGTCGAGAGCAGCGGTTAGGGAAGAGTTATAGAAGGAGGCTGCCTGGTTGGGACAAGTTATAGTGGAAAGAGGAGATAGGAAAGTCTCGAGGGAGGACATGAAAGTGGGGTTCAGAGACCCGAGATTGCATCTGGTGGTGGTAGGTCTGGGCGTGGAGAGGAGGAAGGAGGATGAGAGGGTGAAAGAAAGCAGATGGTGGTCAGAGAGAGGGAAGGAAGAGTTAGAGAAATCAGAGAGATCACAACGGTGGGTGTAGACAAGGTCGATGGAGTGGCCGAGATTGTGAGTAGGGGTGGAGGTCCATTGAGAAAGTCCAAAGGAGGTGGAAAGGGCGAGAAGATTAGTGGAAGCAGCATTAGTGATGTCAATAGGGATGTTAAAGTCACCGAGGATGACAGAGGGGAGGTCAGAGGAGAGAAAGTGGGGAAGCCAGACAGCAAAGTTGTCAAGGAAAGGTGAACAGTGGCCAGGGGGCGGTAGATCACTGCCACAAGGAGGTGAATGGGGTAGTAGAGGCGGATAGTATGGACCTCGAAGGTGGAGAAGGTGAGGGAGGGCTCAGGTGGGATGACACGAAAGGTGCAGTTAGTGGAGAGAAGGATGCCCACGCCTCCACCCTGGCGACCATCAGGTCTGACCGTGTGGGTGAAGGAGAGGCCTCCGTAGGAGAGGGCAGCAGGGGAGGTGGTGTCAGAGGAGGGGAGCCAGGTTTCAGTGATGGCGAGAAGGTTAAAAGTGTGGGAGATGAAGAGGTTGTGGATAGTTGGCAACTTGTTGCAGATTGATCTAGCATTCCAGAGTGCACAGGGGAAAGGAAGGGAGGGGACAGGGGAGATGGGAATAATGTTGGCTCGGTTCTGAGTGCGTGTGGGTGATTTGGAATTTGGGGGGTGAGACCTGGAAGTGAGGATTGGTATGTGACAGGATCGAGGAGCCATAATTTGGTACAGTAGTGTTAATAGTATTTACTGCAATTTTCTCTCTGTCTTTTTCTATTGCTTCCTGCTATGGAGGTGATTTACGATGCACCAACATGTTTTGTGAAATGTGCATATAATGTTCTGGAAATATTGCAAAAAGTGCAAAAGTTGTGCTTTTGGTAGCATGTGAGGGGATGTTGGGTCTCAAACCTTGTGGGGTCAATTCTTGCTCAGTGTGTGCAAAAAGTGAGATTACTAAAGTGAACTAGACAGGAAGAGAAGGCATACAGCCATTTATAATCTTAAAATCACTTGAATTCCACACCAGATCCGCAGACAGGACCTTGTCCTATACCTGTAATGGGGTGCAGTTTGAACCTTCTAGTTGTACTTTATAATAGAACCACATTTCTAGGAGCATTTTCTCTACTGTCAGAGCCGGCCTTAGCTATAGGCAGGCTAGGCATTTGCCTAGGGCATTCAAGCATGTCTAGGGGCATCCAAGCATGTCCCTGCAGCATCTCATGCTGAGAGGGACAGTCTGCAAACTAACTGTTACTTTCCAAATGTATTCAATCAGTACTTGTATACACTGCTGTTTACATTTGTCAAAAAAAATGCACACTGTGCCTTAAACTTCCTCTGACATGCTTGAATGCCCCTGATTTGTGAGACCTCAGACAGACAGCAGAAGCCCAGTAAATGCAATTCCTGGACCTGTGACATTTTTACTGACTATATAAGGTTATTACTGGATGGCTTCTTATGATAACACATGTGTATTTTGGAAGACTGCTTCACAGAAACCTGACATCACCTATACTGCTTGTGCACATGGGGGAGGGGGACCCTGCCATCCTGTGTGTGTCCCTTATCCCTGTGCAAACCCCAGGTGTCTGCAGGGACATAACATGGGCAGTGTTCTCCCCACACTTTATTTCCTAGTCAGTCCATACCGTAAAATTCCCCTGCCATCTAGCACTGTAACGTGGTCAGTAAGTTGCGTTGTGCTATTTCTATATGAAACATCAGTGCAGCGTGACTTTTGGACACATCAGACTGGAGGGCAGAGCATTTAGCTCCCACAGTATAAAGTAAAGTGCATGCAGTTAACGGGAGTAACAGACACCAGCAAACACACTGAATAGTGAATAGAATGGACAGTTTCTACATGTTTGATACTGATCTTTTTGTATAACCAGCAAGTGTGGCAGTATCTGTGGCAGTATATGTGTATTATGGGCATTACTAATGTGGGGCATATGTGTAAGGTGCATTACTGTGTGGCATTATGTGTATTATGGGCATTACTAATGTGGGGCATATGTATAAGGTTCCTTTACTGTGTGGAATTATATGTATTATGGTCATTATTGTGTGGCATTGTGCAGAGTTGAACTGGCCCACAGGGTAACCCCCCGGTGGGCCCCACTACCTGAGCATTGCAGGTACAGATGCAGAACTAACGGCGGAGCTAGGGGGCACCAGACAAAATTTTGCCTAGGGCATCAAATTGGCTAGGGCCGGCTCTGTCTACTGTACAGAAAAGCTTCAAGAACTCAAAAAATGTCTAATGAAATGAATGGGTCCCATGAAAATTTACCAAGCGGCAGGAGGTTGGACTGATATTACTTATATGGAGATTCAATTAAACACAGTATATATGATTACACACACCATCTATTATGGTAGACAAGAGCATAGCTTCCATATGAGTGCAGCTGATATGGGGCCCAGAGCTGAGAGGAGCCACCTTCCCTGTCACAGTTACATGTGTTATATACAGGGTGTAGCTACCATAGGTGCAGGGAGTACAGCTGCTATGGGGCCCAGAGCTGAGAGGGGCCACCTTCCTTGTCACAGGTACATGTGTTATATACAGGGTGTAGCTACCATAGGTACAGAGAGTGCAGCTGCTATGGGGCCAGAGCTGAGAGGGGCCACCTTCCCTGTCACAGTTACATGTGTTATATACAGGGTGTAGCTACCATAGGTGCAGGGAGTACAGCTGCTATGGGGCCCAGAGCTGAGAGGGGCCACCTTCCCTGTCACAGTTACATGTGTTATATACAGGGTGTAGCTACCATAGGTGCAGGGAGTGCAGCTGCTATGTGGCCCAGAGCTGAGAGGGGCCACCTTCCCTGTCACAGTTACATGTGTTATATACAGGGTGTAGCTACCATAGGTGTAGGGAGTGCAGCTGCTATGGGGCAAGAGCTGAGAGGGGCCATCTTCCCTGTCACAGTTACATGTGTTATATACAGGGTGTAGCTACCATAGGTGCAGAGAGTGCAGCTGTTATGGGGCCAGAGCTGAGAGGGGCCATCTTTCCTGTCACAGTTACATGTGTTATAAACAAGGGCGTAGCTACCATAGGTGCAGGGAGTACAGCTGCTATGGGACCCAGAGCTGAGAGGGGCCACCTTCCCTGTCACAGCTACATGTGTTATATACAAGGGTGTAGCTACCATAGGTGCAGGGAGTGCAGCCGCTATGGGGCCCAGAGCTGAGAGGGGCCACCTTCTCTGTCACAGTTACATGTGTCATATACAAGGGTGTAGCTACCATAGGTGCAGGGAGTGCAGCTGCTATGGGGTCCAGAGCTGAGAGGGGCCACCTTCCCTGTCACAGTTACATGTGTTATATACAGGGTGTAGCTACCATAAGTGCAGGGAGTGCAGCTGCTATGGGGCCAGAGCTGAGAGGGGCACCTTCCCTGTCACAGTTACATGTGTTATATACAGGGTGTAGCTACCATAGGTGCAGGGAGAGCAGCTGCTATGGACCCAGAGCTAAGAGGGGCCACCTTCCCTGTCACAGTTACATGTGTTATATACAGGGTGTAGCTACCATATGTGCAGGGAGTGCAGCTGCTATGGGGCCCAGAGCTGAGAGGAGCCACCTTCCCTGTCACAGTTACATGTGTTATATACAGGGTGTAGCTACCATAGGTGCAGGGAGTGCAGCTGCTATGGGGCCAGAGCTGAGAGGGGCACCTTCCCTGTCACAGTTACATGTGTTATATACAGGGTGTAGCTACCATAGGTGCAGGGAGAGCAGCTGCTATGGACCCAGAGCTGAGAGGGGCCACCTTCCCTGTCACAGTTACATGTGTTATATACAGGGAGTAGCTACCATAGGTGCAGGGAGTGCAGCTGCTATGGGGCCCAGAGCTGAGAGGGGCCACCTTCCCTGTCACAGTTACATGTGTTATATACAGGGTGTAGCTACCATAGGTGCAGGGAGTGCAGCTGCTATGGGGCCAGAGCTGAGAGGGGCCACCTTCCCTGTCACAGTTACATGTGTTATATACAGGGTGTAGCTACCATAGGTGCAGGGAGTGCAGCTGCTATGGGGCCCAGAGCTGAGAGGGGCCACCTTCCCTGTCACAGTTACATGTGTTATATATACAGGGTGTAGCTACCATAGGTGCAGGGAGTGCAGCTGCTATGGGGCCAGAGCTGAGAGGGGCCACCTTCCCTGTCACAGTTACATGTGTTTTATGCAAAGGTGTAGCTACCATAGGTGCAGGGAGTGTAGCAGTTATGGGGCCCAGAGCTGAGACGGCCACCTCCCCTGTCACAGTTACATGTGTTATATACAGGGTGTAGCTACCATAAGAGCAGGGAGTACAGCTGCTATGGGGCCTAGAGCTGAGAGGGGCCACCTTCCCTGTCACAGTTACATGTGTTATATACAGGGGTGTAGCTACCATAGGTGCAGGGAGTGCAGCTGCTATGGGGCCCAGAGCTGAGAGGGGCACCTTCCCTGTCACAGTTACATGTGTTATATACAGGGTGTAGCTACCATAGGTGCAGGCAGAGCAGCTGCTATGGGGCCCAGAGCTGAGAGGAGCCACCTCCCCTGTCACAGTTACATGTGTTATATACAAGTACGTAGTTACCATAGGTGCAGGGAGTCCAGCTGCTATGGTGCCCAGAGCTGAGAGGAGCCACCTTCCCTGTCACATGTACATGTGTTAAATACAAGGACGTAGTTACCATAGGTGCAGGGAGTGCAGCTGCTATGGGGCCCTGAGCTGAGAGGGCCCACCTTCCCTGTCACCAGTGGCGGATTTAGCGGGGGGCGATTAGGGCGAACGCCCCCCCTACACATACCGGCACCGGGATGGAGGCCGGGTCCCGTCGCGGTGTTGGGAACGAGGTGGAGAGCGGTGCAGCGCGGCGGGGGAAGGGGAGAGAGAGAGAGCGTCCTGACGCGCATACAGCGGCTGAGCGGCCTCTGCTCTGACCACGCCCCCTCCTTCCTGTACACGCGTCAGGACGCTCTCTCTCTCTCCCCGTCCCCCGCCGCGCTGCACCGCTCTCCACCTCGTTCCCAATGCCGCAGCGGCACCCGGCCTCCATCCGACTCCTCATGCTGCTGGCTGCAGCAGGTGTCACTGTCAGTATATGCCATGTCTCCTACCCTCCAAACTAAAGTAAGTGTGTGTGTGCCCCCTCTGTGTTCCATGTCTCCCCCCTCCGCTCCTAGCTAAAGTGTATATGTCCCTGCATTATTTTGGCTCATTCAGTGTACTGTAATGTGAATTTCGGCTCATTCTACATCCTGTAATGTGAATTTCGGCTCATACATTATGCTATAATGTGAATTTCGGCCCAGTCAGTGTACTATAATGTGAATTTTGGCTCATTCTGCGTGCTATAACGTGAATTTTGGCTCATTCTGCGTGCAATAACGTAAATTTTGTCTCATTCTGCGTGCAATAACGTGAATTTTGGCTCATTCTGCGTGCTATAATGTGCATTTCGGCTCATTCTGCGTGCTATAATGTGCATTTCGGCTCATTCTGCGTGCTATGATGTGCATTTCGGCTCATTCTGCGTGCTATGATGTGCATTTCGGCTCATTCTGCGTGCTATGATGTGCATTTCGGCTCATTCAGTGTGCTATGATGTGCATTTTGGCTCATTCAGTGTGCTATGATGTGAATTTCGGCTCATTCTGCGTGCTATAACGTGAATTTTGGCTCATTCTGCGTGCTATAATGTGAATTTTGGCTCATTCTGCGTGCTATAATGTGAATTTCGGCTCATACAGTGTGCTATAATGTGAATTTCGGCTCATTCAGTGTGCTATAATGTGAATTTTGGCTCATTCTGCGTGTTATAACGTGAATTTTGGCTCATTCTGCGTGCTATAATGTGAATTTCGGCTCATATAGTGTGCTATAATGTGAATTTTGGATCATACTGTGTGCTACAAAGTGAATTTCGGCTCATTCAGTGTGCTATAATGTGAATTTTGGATCATACTGTGTGCTACAATGTGAATTTCAGCTCATACAGTGTGCTATAATGTGAATTTCGGCTCATTCTGCGTGCTGTAGAAACAGAATTTGTCGGCAGATAAGAACCACTTGGCTCATCTAGTCTGCCCACTTTTTTTTTTTTTTACATTCTTTTTTATCTTTAACCTTATCTGATCCTTATTTCTTTGTAAGAATATCCTTATGTCTATCCCATGCATGTTTAAATTGCCCTACTGTCTTTGCCTCTACCACCCCTGATGGAAGGAATGGCGATTCGCCAGTCTGTATCACCAGTCCGCAGGGTTCTCTCCACTAACTGGCAACATTTTATTAGTAATGGCAACAATAGGAAATTTAGAAGCGAACGGGAAGGGCATTACTAAGTGGGAGGGGCTATGATTAGGGGGAGGAGTCATAATTCTTAAACCGCCCCCCCTAAAAGTTAAGTCTAGATCCGCCACTGCCTGTCACAGTTACATGTGTTATATACAGGGGTGTAGCTACCATAGGTGCAGGGAGTGCAGCTGCTATGGGTCCAGAGCTGAGAGGGGCACCTTCCCTGTCACAGTTACATGTGTTATATACAGGGGTGTAGCTACCATAGGTGCAGGCAGTGCAGCTGCTATGGGGCCAGAGCTGAGAGGGGTCACCTTCCCTGTCACAGTAACATGTGTTATATACAGGGTGTAGCTACCATAGGAGCAGGGAGTGCAGCTGCTATGGGGCCAGAGCTGAGAGGAGCACCTTCCCTGTCACAGTTACATGTGTTATATACAGTGGTGTAGCTACCATAGGTGCAGGGAGTACAGCTGCTATGGGGCCAGAGCTGAGAGGGGCACCTTCCCTGTCACAGTTACATGTGTTATATAGAGGGTGTAGCTACCATAGGTGCAGGGAGTGCAGCTGCTATGAGGCCCAGAGCTGAGAGGGGCCACCTTCCCTGTCACAGTTACATGTGTTATATACAGGAGAGCATGGAGAGCGCAGCAAGCCATGCGAGGGGACGTGGCACACTTATATGGTGTTCATGTCGACCTATGTCGACATACACACAAAAAAACCTGTGAAAAACTCATGTCGGCATTTTGACCTGTCGGCATTTTACATGTCGGTATTTTGACCTTGTCGGTATTTTGTCCATGTCGGGATTTTGACATTGTCGATATTTTGACCGTTGGTCAATTGCTGTCGGGATTTTGACCGTCGGGATTTTGATTGTAGGTATTTCATACCGATCCCCTACCAGCCTAGGCTACACACAATGCTCCTGAGGGAAGGAAACAGCTTGGTGTTGCTGTGCAAATTAATGGCGCTCTAAAAAAATGGGAGAACTCGCACAAAGTTTTGCAGGCTATTACTCCCCCCCCCCCCCCCCCCCCCCCATACATAATCTTTTAAAAACACTGTTTTAAATGAAAATTGTGAATAGTGAATTTTGAGGGCTAATGGAATGGACATGGGCCCTCATTCCGAGTTGATCGCTTGCTAGCTACTTTTAGCAGCCGGGCAAACGCATAGTCGCCGCCCACGGGGGAGTGTCATTTTGCTGTGCAGTTGAGCAGTACAAAAAAGTTTTTTTGCAGTTTCTGAGTAGCTCTGGACTTACTCAGCCGCTGCGAGCACTTCAGTCTTGTTGGTCCCGGAACTGACGTCAGACACCCTCCCTGCAAACGCCTGGACACGCCTGCGTTTTTCCAAACACTCCCAGAAAACGGTCAGTTGCCACCCACAAACCCCTTCTTCCTGTCAATCTCCTTGCGATCGGCTGTGCGAATGGATTCTTCGTTAAATCCATCACCCATGATCCACGATCCGCTTTCTACCCGTACGATGCGCCTGCGCATTCCTGTGCATACGCATGCGCATTAGTAACCTGTTCACTGCGCTGCAAAAAATGGCAGCAAGCGAGCAACTCTGAATGACCCTCATGGTGAACTGTGAATACTAGCCACAAGTTCCCAATATTCAGTATATAGTTAAAAATGTCATTTTTACTATTACAAGCAGGGTTTTTTTCTAACTATGTAGTAAACCAGGGAGACGCTACCCCGACTGTAGGACCATCAGAAATAAATGAGTTCCAGCCGGATAACTGGATAACAAAATTTTTCCAAAATATGCGAACTAGTTTTGGGTCTGTGACGTTCACCACTGAATAACCTTTACATTTACTTGGAAGAAAAAAAAATGTGTTTTTTTCTCTTGCATGTTTTTGTTTTGGGACGGGGAGGGGATGTTGGTTCTCGAACCCTGTAAGGGGTAAGCAGTAAATGGGAAAAGCAACATAAAACCATTGAGTGCTTCCCCCCTAATTCCCTACTGATGCTTCTACTTAGTCCTGCTTAGCATTTCAATCTAAATGAAGTCAATGGGCCATAGAACCTTCTTTTTATATGTACTGACAATTTACCATTAGCAGTTCCAGGGATTTGTTTATTTAAAGGACCACGATATTCTCTGAGCTGCAATATGTAGGAGTATAACTGAGCCGAGAAACAAAGGGGCTGATTCAGCAATGGATGAACGCAGAGGAGTGATTGCGTTTGTTACTGATAAAGCGTATACGTCGCACTGCGTATGTGACGCGATAGCCTGGCGATGCCGGTCACAGTGACAATTTACCCTCAAGGTGACTTATAGGAAATGTGTGTAATGGGGGAAGTGTTGACTCCAAAGCAAACGTGTCGCAACCATTTGGGGGGGTGTCACAGCTTGCAACAGCGATCCTGTATGCAATTAAAATTACCCTAGCGCCTTGTTTTCAACAGTCATGCTTCACGACCATAGGATATTTGTATATTATTGCACAGCAGCTGTATAAAGAATGGGATTTGCAACAATCTGTGAATCATCCCTTCTCCAACTGATGTTTTTAGAAGCGTAGCGAAGCCATTTAATCTTTTCCGAGAATAATGAAACTACATTGCAGCTTCATGTACGGTAGATGACATTGTTCACTGTGGTAGGTTTACTCACAGGTGTTGGATTTCTTTAAAAATAGTTAGAACAACAACGTGCAAGCCCTAATAAAAAAATAATATATATATATATATATATATTATGTTGGCTCTAGTTATAGTCAGAATGAGACAATGTGAGACTGCCTGAGGAAGTGGTTTGTTGCACTGAGAAACGCGTTGCACTAAGAAACGCGTTGCACCGAGAAACACATTGCAGAGACACAAGCACTTGTTTCTTTCATGTGAGAAATCCGTTTTTTATATTTTATTTATTTTACTTTTTTCATTTTATTATTTTTCCTCAACATTTCTTATTGCCTATGTTGTTGTAAGATATGGATTTTTTTGTGCCATTATATATATTCTATTGGTTCAGAAGCATTTTAAATTACAGTACCTGCTTTTTAGTATAGTTGCTTTGTATTCCCCATTATTAATTCATTTATACAGTATACTGCAAGTGGGACTAAAACCCTAAATACAATCTGCTGCATATCTTTGTACACTATTTTTCCTGGAAGTGAAGGAATGAACACCCCGGACATATATGCTTCTATCATCCAATTCAATAAATTTAATTTACTTCACTAACACATTGGTTTATATTTTCTATATATCAAATTTTCATTATCATATGAGTAAGAGATTGGATCTCAAATATATGGAAATAATTCTGACTACAACTAGAGTCCACAATTTTTTTATTATTCTTGCTTGTATTTTGTTGGCCTATTTTGAAAGTAAATATCTGTCATATCCAACACCGGAGAAATACACACAAGCCTGCCTCAGTGAACGATATCATCTACGTGAAGCAGCAATGTAGTTTTATTACTCATAGCTCATCGAATGGATACAAATTTAATGGAATTTCTTTAAAGAAAAAAAAATCAAGATACATTTTCAGAAGTCAAAAAGGTTCAAACGTGTTTGGGCTTGTTGGCCTATGTATGACAACATGTTCCAACTACATTTACACTTTTTAACTGTTTTTAATGCTGGACATCGAGTGTGTACTGCCGAATTCAAACGTCAACTCTGGAACTCTCATTGTTCTTAGAAAACCAAAAAGTATTGAAGTACATTTAAAAAAAATAATATATATATATATATATATATATATATATATATATATATATATTTATTTATATATTTAAAGTGTTTAAAAAGAAATAACTTGATGATAGCCAAAAAGTGCCAAATTTGAATCTGGCTCTTTTGATGATTATACTGCGTGAACATATTCATGGCTTTTGATCTGGTGAAATTCACATTTCAAACCGGTTTGGAGTTTTTCAGCGTATGTCGAACAAATCATGCTGAAGAATTTGGTTGGCCGGTGATCAGTCCACATATTCATTATTATTGACCAAACACGCTAACCATTCCCTATCCAATACAATTTCTAGATGATTTGGTCCATCTATGTTTGAGCTCACCAATAGCATTCATAGCTGAGTAACTGTTTTTGAAGATATAGTTGTCTATTCTGTACATTTTTTGAGGCATCCAACTCATCCTGTTACTCAACATCGAGACCAAGTGCATGTCTCTCAAAAAGGTGTTTTTTTTATATATAATGAAGCGTTGTATGAGGCATAAATAAATAACAATAATATCACTATCACTAATTAGTCTTCCAACTCTAATTAAAGATTTATTGTACTGACTGTAAGTTATTCTATAAACAATTAAAACTTGGTTGAAGTGGGGAAATAGCTTGATAAAGTTGTGACAAGCTTCACTTTAAACAAAATGGTTTTTTTGTGGATATGAGTCATATTGATCAAATTATTGACTGAACTATGACAGCAATATGTCATAAAGTATCTTAAATTACAGATAAGAACCAGTGACTATTTGCATTGAACTTATTTAGAATTTTTATTTTAAATATAATGGGTAATAAATACAGGCAGGTACTTATCCACCATTCAATACCATCAATGAGGTGTCTGATTGGCTCCAAATATATTCTGCAGCAGGATAACGACCTCAAACATACAGCCAAAGTCATTAAGAACTATCTTCAGCGTAAAGAAAAACAAGGAGTCCTGGAAGTCATGATATGGCCCCCACAGAGCCCTGATCTCAACATCATCAAATCTGTCTGTGATTACATGAAAAGACAGAAGGATTTGAGCAAACCTACATCCACAGAAGATCTGTGGTGAGTTCTCCAAGATGTTTGGAACATCCTCATTGCCGAGCTCCTTTCAAAAACTGTGTGCAAGTGTACCTAGCAGAATTGGTGCTGTTTTCAAGGCAAAGGGTGATCACACCAGATATTGATTTGATTTAGATTTCTCTTCTGGTTATTCACTTTGCATTCTGTTAATTGATAAAATTAAACTATTAACACTTCTATTTTTTTAAAGCATTCTAACTTTTCCACAAATGTTTAAAACTTTTGCACAGTACTGTACATAAATACATAATCACAAATCCACAGTTTACATAATTATACAGTGACCATAAAAGGACAGAGGGCCCTGCTCACCCGAGTTTACATTCTAAGATATACTGTATCCTTACAAACTTATAAAATAAATGAACAGCTAGAATACATGCTAATTGCCCCTTTGCCCAAATGACAGGTAGACCCAAGAGCTAAGAACGCAGGTAGAACAACATTCAAGCATGAAAGGAAAGGGAAACATTCAGCTGATTTTATCTGAGTGCAACATCCCAACAAAGTCTAGACTATAAATATAGTAAAACAGAATGACACCAAAATAACACTGTAAGAAGTAGAGACCTAGCAAAGAGTTAATTCTTCCCAGTATTGTGATGTGGCAGATGCAGAAGTGTCCAGCTTTATTTTTGCAATGATCGCCGTCAAGACTGCCATCAGAAATTGTGCGCTGTGCCGTGGCACTCCACCCCTGTGTGATGTCACACGTAGTGATGTCATATATAGGTGGAGCATCGCAGACCTACAGGAGCGATTCACTGAGAGCTAATGCGCAGGAAGGCTTTTTTCTTAAGAAGTCCTCCCTGCACATCAGCCGGTTGTTGTTCGTGCACAGCCTGGTGCAGCTCCAGGTATTGGCAGTAGGAGACAGAGGCGGTCATTCCTTTCTGTCCAGGCCCAGGAATCTAGTCCCAGCAGTCCCCCCCCCAGATAAGCTATATCTATGGTTCCACCTTTATCTATGACTTTAGTCACACGGTCAAAAAGTCAATAAGGTTTGTTTGACATGATCTCCCCCCAGTGACTTTATGCTGTTCATGATCCTGTAAATTGCTGTATATGAGAAAATTGACAACTTTTTCTTTTAAGAGCGTTTCCATCAATTTTCCTACTGCTGATGTAAGACTTACTGTTCAGTAATTGCTTGCCTCTTCCTTGCTTCCACTTTTGTGCAGTGGGACTACGTTCATAGAAACATAGAATTTGATGGCAGATAAGAACCACTTGGTACATCTAGTCTGCCCCTTTTTTACCATATTTTTACCTCAAACCTTATTTCATCCTTATTTCTTTGTAAGGATATCCTTATATGTAACCCATGCATGTTTAACTGGCTCTACTGTCTTAGCTTCTACCACCTGTGATGGGAGGCTATTCCACTTGTCCACTACCCTTTCTGTGAAGTAATTTTTCCTCAAATTTCCCCTGAACCTACCTCCCTCCAGTTTCAGTGCATGTCCTCGTGTTATAATACTTCTCTTCATTTTAAGAATGTTTCCCTCCTTTGATATATTTGAAAGTTTCTATCATGTCCCCCCCTTTCCCTTCTTTGCTCCAAACTATACATATTGAGATTTTTTCAGTATTTTCGGGCAAGTTTTGTGATGTAGGCCATGCACCATTAATTGCCCTTCTTTGTACAGTCTCTAATGTATTAATATCTTTCAGAAAATATGGCCCCCAGAATTGAACACTGTATTCTATATGAGGCCGTACCAATGACCTATACAGTGGCATTATTACTTCTTTCTTTCTGCTGCTGATTCCTCTCCCAATGCACCAAGCATCTGACTAGCCTTCCTCATTGCTGTGTTACATTGCTTACCTGCCTTTATGTCACCTGAGATAGTGACTCCTAAATCCCTTTCCTCCTCAGTAGTTCCCAGTATAGTGCCATTAATACTATATCTATCCTTTATGTCACCTGAGATAGTGACTCCCAGATCCCTTTCCTCCTCAGTAATTTCCAGTATAGTGCCATTAATACTATATTTATCCTTTATGTCACCTGAAATAGTGACTCCTAGATCCCTTTCCTCCTCAGTAGCTCCCAGTATAGTGCCATTAATACTATATTTATCCTTTATGTCACCTGAAATAGTGACTCCTAGATCCCTTTCCTCCTCAGTAGCTCCCAGTATAGTGCCATTAATACTATATTTATTCTTTATGTCACCTGAAATAGTGACTCCTAGATCCCTTTCCTCCTCAGTAGTTTCCAGTATAGTGCCATTATTACTATATTTATCCTTTATATCACCTGAGATAGTGACTCCTAGATCCCTTTCCTCCTCAGTAGTTTCCAGTATAGTGCTATTATACTATATTTATCCTTTATGTCACCTGAGATAGTGACTCCTAGATCCCTTTCCTCCTCAGTAGTTCCCAGTATAGTGCCATTATACTATATTTATCCTTTATGTCACCTGAGATAGTGACTCCTAGATCCCTTTCCTCCTCAGTAGCTCCCAGTATAGTGCCATTAATACTATATTTAGCCTTTGGATTTTTGAGACCCAAGTGCATGATTTTGAAATTTTGGGCATTAAACTGTAATTGCCACACTCTTGACCATTCATCTAGCCTACCTAGATCCTCAATCATTTGTTTTACCGCACCTGGTGTGTCTACCCTGTTGCATACCTGTGTGTTATCTGCAAAAAGGCATACTTTCTCTTTAATGCCATTTGCAATGTCACCAATAAAGATATTAAAAAGCACTGGTCCAAGTACAGATCCCTGGGGTACTCAACTGGAAACATTTCCCTCCTGTGAATGCACTCCATTTACCACAACTCTCTGTTTTCTATCCTGCAACCAAGATCTTATTCATTCAACCATCTGAGTATCCAATCCCAAGCTTTCGAGTGTGTTTAATCACAGTTGTGTACATACCTTGCATACCTATGGGACACAGCGGGTAGACGCAATATGCGGTGCCCATTCAAGGGCACGCATACTGTACTGCAGCTGTAGATATACACAATCGCGTCAAAGGCTGGACACATCTGTACATGTTGTTCTTTTGCTGTTGTGGTAAGTTACCAAGTTATGTAGATAGGTGGGATCAGCACTGCAACATATTCTATTCTTTTTAAAACAAATATATATATTTTAGATAGGGGCAGAGAAATTCCCAATACCAATCACCAATACCTGGGCCCTAGGTATTGCCTAATGAGCAGGGCTGGTTCTAGCCCTTGTGGCGCCCCGGGCGAAAAATAGGGGCGGGGCTTTATACAGGGGCGTGGTCAGTTATGCCCCATGTAGAGTTGTGCCCCCATATGTGCCCCCTTTACAGTATCGCCACTTACAAAAAAAAAATGAATACTTACTATCCCCGCTCCTGATTCCCGACCGCTGCAGACCTCCGCCGGCGCCGCTCCTCTCCTCGGATCTATAGGAGAGACGTCATGACGTCTCTCCCATAGCACAGCATAGATAGACACTAGAAGTCAATTATGACCTCTAGCGTCTGTGCCAGTCCCACAATGCTATGCAGTGTGCGATGACGTCATCGCGCACCGCACAGCAAAGGTCCTCTCCACGAAGGGAAACTAGACGGGTAGCGTCTAGTTTCCTTCACAGCGGGGGACACAGCGGGGGGCACTGCCAAACAGTAGCGGATCTTGCCATGGTGCGGCGCCCTCCGGAAGGCGGCACGCTGGGCAAAAGTCCTGCTTGCCCGTGGCAAGATCCACTACTGCTAATGAGGCTAGTATAATGATGGAGGGCAGGCTGCGGTAACTAGAGAGCCTTCATTTTCTTTTCTTCATTACTTTTCTTTTTCCTGCGTTTTGTTAAAAATCACAAGGAAAGCTATAGCTAAGGATGCATAGAACATTTGTCCTTGAGTAATAAATAAAATAAATAAATATGATATATGGTACTCATACCATAAACATGTACGTGCCTGACATAGGGAAATGCAGAGGGTGGACACAGAGCAATGGAATATAGAGACAATAAGAATGGCACTCTAGGGAATGGTGGCGTCTACCAGTGCAATCCCTGGTTCCATATAGTGCAATTGTGAAAATCTTGCCCATGCAATGATGAAGGGGCGGGGTGCTCCTGTATACAGCATTGGCATCTGCGGAATAATGCGCCAGATTATGCCCTCAATGTATCTTGATAACTGGTGCAAAATGTTTAAATTATCTGAGGAGACTCCCACATACAAAGGAGTTCCTGAGTTTGCTGGGTTCATCAGGGAATAATACTGGAACAGTTCAATCTGCAATATGCACCATGTCAAATGTGGGAGAATCAGTACATTTCTGAATTTGTTCCCATAACTAACTGAAATGGGCTTCATTGATATGCCTAGTTATTATAAGGAAAAGGAAAACATTTACAGCTTCTTCCTATTAAAAAAAAGCTCTCTACCCTCTCACTCCCCACCCTCCTCTGCCAGGTGATACCTATCAGTGTGGTTCTCTGCAGAGGGTTCCCCCATGCACCATAAGAACTTCCAGCTGCTCCTCCTATCACTATACCCATTTCAGGTGGGCGATAGCAGAGGGCCATACTGGCCAGAGGGCCATACTGGAATAATGCTTTTTTTTATTAAAATAAATATAAAAAAATATGTAAAATATTTTTTTTTTCCCCCTTTGTTACTTATTTTTTAGGAGATATGAAAACAAAATGTGGATGAGTCTTGACAGTGGACTTTGCATCACCAAGTGGGTGGGTTGAGATAAGGCGTATGGTACAGCAAACCTCATCGTCATTCACCATGTTGAATCAGTGCTCGGTAACGTAGGCAGAGCCTACTAGCGCAATTTGCATAACATTATGGTGATCCAACTGATTCAAGGGCTGGTGAGTACCCATCAGGGAGAACTGCCTGAGTCCAAGACGCCTCCCAATAATACAGGCGTGTCCTGGACTTTCGACAAGGATTATAATCAATGCATTTCATGGAGGCAGCCACGTTTTGTGTAATAAGAAATGTTCCTAAGACTGCCGCTAATCAAATCAATATGAATTAGTGACATCACTGAGACCCGTTGGCTAACTCCTTTATGTGATAGTTCACTCTTTAATGCATCCCATCAAAGTCATGATCAGCGTCAAGAATCTTAGGCCTGCAAATGAAAAATTTGTGCCCCCCACCAGGCTGCGCAACCAGCACATGTACTTTGTATCCGCTACCACCGCTATGGGCAAATAAAAAAAAAAATATTAACTATATAATATACAGTATATCTGCGAAGTTCATCACATTATTATTAAGAAACTTTGGGGGGAATTCAAATGTTTGAAAAGTCAGTTGGGTCTCTGTTTTTTCCTGTCTATTAGACTTTTCAAATAATTGAATGACAGCCTACAATTGACAGGCAGAGGCGGTGTCTGGGCAGGAATGGGCAGGCCAGCGGCGTTTGGCTGCCGATTAGGGGGCTCGGCCCGGGCAATGCAGGCGTGGCCGGACCGTTGGGGGGGGGGGGGTCGCGGCGGCTGGGTGACATCACACACAGCTGCTGCGACCCGAGCAGTGACGAGTAGCTCCCTGCCAGCGTGCAGGACCTGCACGGGCTGGGAGCTACGCCTGAAGTACAAAAGCATCGCCGCTGTGCGATACTTTTGTACTTGTGTGACGGGGCAGAGACTGACATGCGGGGCGGACTAGCCCTGTGTTGGGCGTCCCCCCACATGTCTATTTGACTGATCGTAGATGTGCTAAATTTAGCACATCTACGATCAGGTCTAAATCACCCCCTTTATACAGAGATGAACTAAATGGAATTATTCATTCGTCGCATCAGCATTTGAACCGGCGGAGACAAGCCCACGTATTTATTCCACCACATTTTAGCTTGTCTGTTCCACTCAGTGCTTTTATAAGGATTCCCTACGAGTTGAGTGTCTAATTCTTCTTTATGGGTCTCAGTTTAGCCTCTCGCAACCTGTGGTTATTACATTACCAAGCAAAGTCCTGATCTTAAATGAGAACCACCTATATGGGTTATAAATAAAATGTAATTAAGTTGTCAACTGTAATAGGAAATAGCATACTGTGGTAATGCTTAAACTTGGAGACACGAGCTTTGCCTTCTTGCTATATATATATATATATTTTATTTTATTTTTTAAAAGCTGGATGAAAAATATTTTTATTCCAGTCATAATTTTTCTTATCACTGATCTCTATTTTCCATCTACAAACAAGAACAAAAAATAGTCAGCACAGGTAACATCATGTTTTTGTTGTTGTTCACTTAAATGTATTAATATTCTCATGTATTAATATCCTGTCAATGTCACAATAACGATTATTTAGTATCTGCCTTTCAAAAATCGCCATCTGGTGGCCAATTATCAAGAAAAATTATGGAAAGCATAATCCAAATGAAAAACCCCAAAACACCAATATTATTATTAATATTATTTTTAATTTTATTATTATTCTTTATGAATAATGAGCCAATAATAGGAAACAGTAGATTAAAGTTGACCCTCACAATATATGATTACAATTGATCAACTATTTTCCTGCGATCCTGTTTCCTCTGTGGATATGTACGTACGAAAATCACTCAACATACACTCTTTGAATAAGTGTAGAGCGCACAACAGGCGTTAAGGCTTATTTGCAGCCATGCTAAACTACAACTATGGGGTAAATTTACTAAGATAGGAGTTCTATTTAAGATGGGATGTTGCCTATAGCAACCAATCAGATTCCAGGTATTATTTTCTAGAAGGTGCTAGATAAATGAGAAGTAGAATCTGATTGGTTGCTATGGGTAACATCCCATCTTAAATAGAACTCCCATCTTAGTAAATTTACCCCTATGAAGGATAAATGCAACTTTTGTGCAAATGAATCCAGTTGCCAAACGATGTATAAATGGGCAAAAAATAGCAGAGTCTGTGGGTTGCAAGAGTGTGCAGCCATCGATGACTGCGATGTTGAATGCACTGGGCTGTGTAATGATTGGGCCCACAAATGCACCTAACGTCATCAATCTTGTAAAATGGGATTATGCAAAAGGACTGGAGAAAGAGTATTTAGGGATGAAGCCACAATATTATGGATCAGCAAGTGGTATTGTTTTACCAACAAAAGTACAGCTCAGATTTTTCCCTGCTACTCGGAGGAACTGCATTGTAAATCAGGTCATGCTTTAATTGTAATGAAACGCGTTTCCAGGTGAACTTTGGCAAACAAACGCGACAATATAACAAAAACATTTAAACAAACAAAAGTGACAAACATAACAGAATCAGACCTGATGTCCCCTCGCTCATAATCAATTTAATGAGTAACTAAGACTGAGTGGAGCAATATTATAATAATTACTTGTGAGACTATTAATATGACATTTATTCCATTTACACTGTGCATTTTCCAAAGTATCCACACGACTTCAAATGCTGGTGCATCCCACTTTTACAGAGTTTAATTCCCAAACCTTGAAACTGGTGGGAATATCAGCGGTATGAAGATACCTAAGATGCAGCAAAGATGCCTCCACACCAACAATTCAGTACTCTGATTTCATCAGGGACATCAATTCAGGTAATTGGTTTGAGATTGTTCATAAAGATGAATGATGAGAAGGTAAAATGAAATGCATGAATGGAAATAGATAGCTCTAATCTGAAACAGTAGGAGAAATGGTGGAATGGCCAATCCTGGTGTACTGCCCACTTCCTCCGCTGTGTGTGTGTGTGTGTGTGTGTGTGTGTGTGTGTGTGTGTGTGTGTGTGTGTATGTATATAAATCTCCCAAGTCCGGCACTCAAACAATACCAAAGGGCAACTTCACTTGATGCCATCCAAGAACTCCCCCAATTGGGTGTCCATACATAAGTCCCACTGGTGGCACTCCCGGTTTATAGTCAAAGAACAATTCAGATGCTGTAGCTTCAAGCAACATTTCAGCTCTTTAATGAGCTTTCTAATGAGCTTTTTTTCAAGCATGAAGCTTGAAAAAAGCTCTTGAAGCAACAGCGTCGGAGTTGTTCTTTGACTATACACCGGTAGTGACGCCAGTATTCCCTTAGAGCATAAGAACTGTCCTATGTTTGAAAATCCCTATTAGTAAATCCAGGTATAAGGGCCTGATGTTGTAATTTTAAAATACAAAAAATACATACAGTATATCAATTATTTTATTGACTATAGCATAAGGGGAGAGTTGACAATTACTGGCATGGGTGGCAAGCAGGTATTAGGGGCCAATGGTGGATGTAGCTAATAATGATGGTTCAGCAACTGCGTCCCCAACATGATAATAGTGTGGCTGTTTTATACCCTGGTGTATTGTGGGGAAATCCATTATACTCAGTGATGGGACAACCATAGGTACTGCCCATGCGATTTCATTGGGGCTCTGTAATTCTAGTCCATTCACTATGGATGCCCCTCTCTGCACTCCTGAGCATATGCTAGGACAGGTACATGTGCAGTGAAGCCTCATTTGTGCTTTCCAGGCCTCCGCGCACATGAGCCTCCCCTGTTTATACAGGGAAGGGTTCTGCATGAGGAAGGGCAATGGTGGGTCTCGCAGACTGTGTCTTTGGTCTATATTTAAAACACACTGACATGCTACATTGTGCTGTACGTTGAGGAGATGATGACAAAACGGTCATGCAATGGTATGTACTCAGAAGGTACAGATGGCGGTGCCCGTATAAGCTTACGTTGTAAGTGATGTGAGGAGCACGTGATACTGTACCTCAGGTAGCTAATAACAATTGTAGTGAAGAAAGAACTTATGACAGTTGTAAGGCAGCGGAGGGATTGGCTGCCGTTGGCGACTGGCACCTCCATGCAGCTATTGGTGGGGGATTATGGTGCAAACGTGGAGAGACAGAGGATGGCATGGACATGAATTATTAACCAGTCACTCTAGACATCTTATATCAGTCATCAGTCCGACCCTGAGCAGCGTCTTCTGGGTCCGGGCGGTCATGTGATTCTTACTTCCGGGTCCGACCTTTGATCCTCCTCTGGCATTCTGGTGAGTGTTCCTCCCCTATCCATAACTCTAAACCCTGCCCCTAACACTCTCTCTAGTGCCTAACCCTAACCAACCCCCACAACCTAACACTAACTCCCCCCGCAGCCTTACCCTCCCTTCCCATAGCCAGTAGCAGCTCTTGCCACGGACAAGCAGGACTTTTGTCCCAAGGGCGCCGCCGCGGTGGCAAGAGCTGATACTAACTGGAGTGGCGGCGGCGGTGGTTAGGAAAAGGTCCTCTCCGCGAAGGGAAACTAGACCTGCAGTGAGGTAGCATCCAGTTTCCATTCGCGGAGAGGACCTTTCCCCGCTACTGGTGCCTGCCATGCGGTGCACCTGACGTCAGAACAGCCATAAACGCTAGAGGTCATAATTGACCTCTAGTGTCTGTGCGCTCCTGTGGGAGAGACATCATGAAGTCTTTCCCATAGATCCGAGGAGCGGCGCCGACGGTTGGAGACGGAGGGCAGCAGCGGTCGGGAAACAGGAATGGGGTGGGTGAGTATTCTTTCTTTTTTTACTAGGGGCCCAGCTACTGGTGGGTACAGTAATGCGGGCACAACTACTGGGGGCAAAACTACTGGGGGCACAACTACTGAGGGCACAGTACTGGAGGCAAAACCACTGGAGGCACAGCTGCAGGGGGCACAACAGCTACTGGGGGCATAACTCTACAGGGGGCAAAACTACAGGTAGAAAAACTGATCACGCCCCTTCCCTGTGAAGCCACGCCCCTATTTTGACATGCATTTGTGGCGCGCACTAACCCTATTTCACCTGTCGGGGGGACACGCCAAAGGAAACTTTCGCCCTGGTCGCCACAAGGTCTAGAACCGTCCCTGCCCATAGCCTAACCCTAACCTCTTCCCACCAGCTTAAACCTAACCCTCCCGCCTACAGCCTTACCCTAATGTCAACATTTCACATTATTGACCTTCTGGCAATGTCGATATGTTGCCTGTGACATTTTAATAATGCCACCATCATAACTGTCAACATTATGGTGTGGGCATGACTGAATCCCCATGCAAGTTTAAGATGCAAAAAGTTCCTTGAATCTCCAGCCTGATCCCTTCTGTGCATGGGGATCAGATGTTATCTATAATACCAGGTGTAAAAATACCAAATGCAAATGTTAACCAACCATTATGTGCAACAAACGTATTCCGCGTCTGCCCAGTAGGAGAGAATGTAAAAAATAAAAAAACACAAATAAATAAATATTGGAACACGGCAGCAATTTTTTATCCATTTGGTACTTTTGTTGTCTCATCTTTCAGTGTCTTAAATTAATCTTTATGCTATCCGGAATGGCTCTGACCCATAACACATCTTGAAATTGCAAATCAAGCATGGCGCTTCTTCATGATCACCCATATTTTTTGTGCCCAACGTGTTTTGCTTTCATCTGGCATTTTGAGTGACATTTGAAAAGTGCGCAGATTGGCTTGTTCTCTCCAGTCCTTAATGTAAGCAAAGCTGGTAAGAGAAAAACACAGGCCATATGGCGGTGAAGGAATCTGAAGAGCCACATGTAGACGAGGGCTCTTACTGCTCAATTCAGGGGATTTCTTGACAGGAAAAGTTGGATTTTTTCAATCATTTCAACACTTTCACAGTTGATTGATCAGTTTTGATGGAATTTTGTGGCCATCTTAAGAGAGAATTGTTTGTACTTCTCGCACGTCTCTTGGCGTGTTCCACAGACGCGCCTTGCAGCACCCTCGTCGTCGTGTGTTATACCGGCCTTTCCCCATCTTTAATCACTTAACTTCTGAAAATTCACATGAGTTTGTTGTGACTGAGTTTTCAAAACAATTTGCTTAGAACAGCCAATGAGTGTTTTGACATATTCCTAGTCACAGAACGCATTAAGACCTTCAGTGTAGTTTAAACAACCTGACAGAGAAATGTGAAATCACATGACGACTACATTTAATCTGGCAAGTGATTATTTGTCTTGGAATTATGCAATAATATCTATAAACGAACTTCACTGAGTCTGGGCTCTTGGCTATCACTCAAGTAATGCTTTGTAAAGTGATTTCAGCTGCTCCGTACATTTTGTCCGGTTAGATTGCGAGTCACAGAAGACCCATTTGTCAAAATATTCAAAGGATCCAATGAGGGTTACACATTATATAAAGCGCATGTACAGAAAAACACACACACACACACACACACACACACACATATATATTTGTATGGTTAAAGAGATACCCATCAACCTACTTACCTTGGAGAAAGTGGTTTAGGGAAGTGAGCATTGTTCATGGCTGTACAGATGGCTTACAGGATGCAACCATTGGGGTCTGTGCTTTAGGCCTCGCCAAAATGGAAGTGACACAGTAACTCTCTGTACCCCTGAGTGTTATAACTAGGAAAGGGATCCCTTATCATCCCAAAGTCTTACAATTTTACAGCCCCTTAAGGGACAAAAGTCTTCAATACGCCTTCACATGTTTGGGTGGGCCCTTTTTCCATAGGTAGGCAAATGCTTCCAGTGGGTTCCTATCCAGTCCGCAGAGCCATAAGGCCCCATAAAGCTAATGGGGGTACAAGGGTCTCCAGGCACCTGTTTGATAAAGCAACTTGACATCCTGGAGCCAAATGGATTCTTCTCCCCAAACTGGATGAAACATCCATTAAGGATTTGAATTTTCAGATCTCCTAGATAGGTAGGTCAGTATACCACATGCCTCATTGCTTTCATTGTTTTCAGTGCTACTGAGGCCTAATACAGTATATGAACTTGTAGGGGGAGATAAATGTTATTTAAAATGTTATTGCTCTCACCCCAATGCTACAGAAAACCTGACAATCCCTTTCACATCTCACAGAAGTTCTCTCCATCTTTTCTCCTGTGCCCTCTGTCAGATCTGTCTGTAACAAACTGGTCCCCACTCATGGCCATTTTATCTCTATCTCCCTGGATCTCCTAGCTGTTATAAAAACCTGTATATCCCCCTTTGACAGCACTCTCCCTTTGCTCTTTCCTCTGGGGCCCTCATATTATCTCCCTCTTTAAACAGTCGTATTTCAAGAACCTCATCTTCTCCCAATCCTTAAACTGTCGGTGTCACTTCATCACTTTCAACTTCCTCCTCTGCCCACCCCCACCTCGACTCTCCTCCCACTCTGCGCTTGACTTTGTCACCTACTTCACATCCAATACTGACTCCATACTATATGTCAGGACATCACATCCCACCAGGCCCTCAGCGAATCGCCCTCTCCTTTCCTTGACTACCCCTCCTCATCTATCTTACAAACTCTGACTTCTTTTTCCCCTGTATCTTGAAATTAAGTTTTGCCCCTCATCCGATCCTGCTCCCCCATACCCTCCTGCCTTCTCTACTTCTGACTGTTCTTATCTTTCCCACCTCCTCAATCTTTCCCTCTCATCAGGCACTGTCACCTCTGCCTTCAAGCATGCCCTTGTCTCCCCATTCTTAATAAAACTACACTTGATCCTAACACACTATCCAACTATCAACCCATCTCTCTCCTCCATTGTGTCTCCAAACCTCTTGAGCATATTGTCTACAACCACCTTTCTTTCCTCCCACATCCTGCTAGTCTGGCTTCTCTCTTCTCCATTCCACTGAAACTGCCCTTTGAACGTGAGCAATGATCTCCTTGCTGCCAAATCCAAGGGCCACTATTCTCTGCTTATTCTCCCTCACCTCTATGCTGCGTTTAACACTGTGGACCACCCTCTTCTGCAAATCCTTCATTCCCTTGTTCTGCATGAAACTGCTTCATCCTGGCTGTACTCCCTACCTCTCTGATCATTCCTTATCTGTCTCCTCCAATGACTGCACTTCCACTAACAGTAGGTGTGTCCCAAAGTTCTTTTCTTGAACCACTCCTATTCTCCCTCTATACGTCCGCTTTCTGTGAGCTCAATAGCTCTTTTGACCTCTAATATCATCTCTATGCTGATGATACTCAGATTTGCCTATTCTCCCCAGACATTTACCCCTCTGTACTCACTCGTACCTTCAACTCTCTCTCTGGTATCTCATCCTAGATGTCCAAGCACTTTTGTAAACTTAACATGTCTAAGACTGAGATTATCATCTTCCCACCCATCCACATAACCACAGTTACCACAAACCTATGATCAATTGATGGCATAACTATTTCCTCTAGCCCCCAAGGGCGCCTATAGCTTTACTGCAAAAAACTGAACATGGCTACTGCAGTACCACTTTTGGCCATTGTGTGGCACTGTAGAGCTCTACCATTTTTTTCTTACTGACTTGCTTCACTAAAATCATTACTGCTTGGCTCCCTTTTTTGTCATAGATTAATGTTTCATACACCTAAACCTTCCTCTACAAATGCTCTATAAAACTGTGATAACCTCATCAAAATCTGTCTAGCGGTTCTCGAGATTAGCCTAAACGGACATACAGATGCCCAACAGGGACTTTATTTTATATGTACAGACATACATATATATATATATATGCTGGGCGGAGTCAGAGTCATACAGTCACAGATCTGCCCAATTATATAGGAGAGGGGGCTGGAAGCAGGCCATGAACCTTTTACTGTCTGGTGAGTAGTTGATGCACCTGCCCCTCCCCCACCTGTGGCACCCCCTCCCCCATCCCTCCCCCACCAGCGGCACCGCTGCACCCGCCCCTCCCCCACCCGCAGCAACCCCTCACCCACCTGCGGCACCCCCCACCCACCGGCAGTGCCCCTACACCCATCCTTCTCCCACCCACAGCACCCCCGTGCCTGCCCCTCCCCCACCCACGAGCCCCTTGTGACAGTGTGAAGAGCGCCCGTAGGGCACGAGGAATCACCTAGTTTAAAATATTAATACACAATAATGGTTAATGTGTGTGTCTGTGTGTATATTTACTTTGTATTTGTCTGTTACACACTAACTCATTAACCTCTGTTCACAATATTATCCGACAGTCACGGCAAGTGTACAGTTCATGCTTGCCTACGCTCCCGGAATAGCTGGGAGGCTCCCGAAAATCGGGTGATCCTCCCACCCTCCCGCCTCCCCCCCCCCCCCAGAAGAAGGAGGTCATTTTTAATTTTGGAAATCCCCCTGCCGGGCCACCCATTTCAGTGAGTAAAGTGGGCGGTACGGGCAGTGGATGACGCGTTTCTCGCTGACTTGCGTCATCGAAGCACCACACCTTGTAGTATAATGCCGGTAATATCGGCATTACAGAGTGGGGGGGCCTGGCTATGATGACACAAGCACAGTAACCACGCCCCAGTTCCTCCTCCTTTCCGTCCCATTGCTGCATCATATCTCCACCCCTCCCCGCCCGCATGCTGAGCCGCCCTGGCTGTTCTCTCCCACAGAGAGCAGGCAGGATATCGGCAATCATGGTACAGTTTATTATAAGCACCTATAGTACAGTAGGAACATCTCCTCTCTCAGCGATATTTCGTTCTCTGTATATTGTGGAATGCCAAAAATCAAAAATACGTTCACTGTTTTTAATTTTTTAGTTTTTTTGTTTAAGTGTACAAAATAATTTATTGATCACAATAGAATATATCTTAGGGAGAAAGGGAGGACAGGTCTATTATCACATCCATCTTACATTCACAGCTGGGAAAAACAACCTTTTGCTACTGTACACATCACATTTGTTCATCTAGAACGTGGGCTCCAGAAAGACTTCACTTGACCACCTTCTGCAATTAATTTCATTTTCAAGACAAGTCACGTTCATCACGTGAAATACCCTATGGCCCTCATTCCGAGTTGTTCGCTCGCCAGCTGCTTTTAGCAGCTTTGCACACGCTAAGCCGCCACCTACTGGGAGTGAATCTTAGCATAGTAGAATTGCGAACTAAAGATTTGCAGAATTGCGAAAAGAAACTTCTTTGCAGTTTCTGAGTAGCTCGACACTTACTCCTACACTGCGATCAGCTCAGTCAGTTTCGTTCCTGGTTTGACGTCACAAACACACCCAGCGTTCGCCCAGACACTCCTCCGTTTCTCCAGCCACTCCCGCGTTTTTCCCAGAAACGGTAGCGTTTTTTCGCACACACCCATAAAACGGCCAGTTTCCGCCCAGAAACACCCACTTCCTGTCAATCACACTCCGATCACCAGAACGAAGAAATTTCTTCATAAAGCCGTGAGTAAAATACCAAACTTATTAGCAAATTTACTTGGCGCAGACGCACTGCGAACATTGCGCATGCGCATTAGCGACTAATCGCTCCGTTGCGAAAAAAAAAATAACGAGCGAACAACTCGGAATGAGGGCCTATATCTCTGCAAGTGGCACATTGTATTCCAGGGGATTCATTTTACTGACCTTGTGAGATACAGTGGCCTGTCAAGTCTGTGATTATCATACTCAGGGCATGGTTTCCCGTCCACAGCAGGGGCAGTGAGATCATGTAAGGATGTATATGGAGCCAGCAGGAAGCCACAGATTGAGAGTTATATAGTGGAAGGAGCAGGGTCCCCAGCAGCACAGAGTATATCAGGAGATGAGTGATGTGTCAGTGAGGACAGGGCAGCATGTGACAGGGGCAGTGACATGATGTGAGGAAGGGAATGGAGGCAGCAGGAAGCCACAGACTAAGAGTTATATAGTGGGAGGAGCAGGGTCCCCAGCAGCACAGAGTATATCAGGAGATGAGGGATGTGTCAGTGAGGATAGGGCTATATGTGACTGGGGCAGTGACACGATGTGAGGAGGGGAATGGAGGCAGCAGGAAGCCACAGACTGAGAGTTATATAGTGGAAGGAGCATGGGCCCCCAGCAGCACAGAGTATATCAGGAGATGTGTGATGTGTCAGTGAGGACAGGGCTGCATGTGACAGAGGCAGTGACATGATGTGAGGAGGGGAATGGAGGCAGCAGGAAGCCACAGACTGAGGGTTATATAGTGGGAGGAGCAGGGTCCCCAGCAGCACAGAGTATATCAGGAGATGAGGGATGTGTCAGTGAGGACAGGACTGCATGTGACAGGGGCAGTGACATGATGTGAGGAGGGGAATGGAGGCAGCAGGAAAACACAGACTGAGAGTTATATAGTGGAAGGAGCATGGTCCCCAGCAGCACAGAGCATATCAGGAGATGAGTGATGTGTCAGTGAGTACAGGGCTGCATGTGACAGGGGCAGTGATGTGATGTGAGGAGGGGAATGGAGGCAGCAGGAAGCTACAGACTGAGAGTTATATAGTGGAAGGAGCAGGGTCCCCAGCAGCACAGAGTATATCAGGAGATGAGTGATGTGTCAGTGAGGACAGGGCTGCATGTGACAGGGGCAGTGACATGATGTGAGGAGGGGAATGGAGGCAGCAGGAAGCCACAGACTGAGCGTTATATAGTGGGAGGAGCAGGGTCACCAGCAGCACAGAGTATATCAGGAGATGAGTGATGTGTCAGTGAGGACAGGGCTGCATGTGACAGGGACAGTGACATGATGTGAGGAGGGGAATGGA